>NC_079288.1:113207186-113477186 GCF_023638135.1 Falco biarmicus
CCCTCCTTCCCCTCTCCTCTACACCTGTCTGCGGCTGTGGAGCCAGATCCTTTTTCCTTGTGTTGCCCTAAAGCCCAAGCAACCTTGCAGTGAGCCAGCTCAGCTCATTAGCCACAGGACAACTGTTGTCATGTTTTAACTGCATGGGAGCTGCATGGCTCACTGAAAGATCAGAAGAATAGCAGAGCTAGGGCAAGAGACGTGTAAGGAGTGCACAGAGCAGCAGTGAGGCAGGCTGAGGGGGTGGACAGAAGAACCACCCCCTTTCAGCAGCAATGACCTGTTAGTTTGGCTCAACTGGATCTTCTCACTTCACCCTTGCACTGTTTTGGGCAGCAGTGCTGGCTTATGTCAGCTAAAAGTGTTGTGAAACAACATCCTATGTCTCATTTCAGCCATGTAGGTAAGCAAGAATTCAATGAGCAATTCATGTACCTACAGTTAAGAATATGCTGATACAGATTTTGCATTAAAGCCCTATCTCAGGAGCCACATATAATTTCACAGGAAGCCAAATAAATGGCCTTCAGAGAGGTTCACTGATCTGCATTTCAAAAATGTGAACCATTATGCCAGTAGTTGTCCTCTCCTGAATGATAGTTTTAAGCACTTGTTACTGATCTAAATTTTGAACTAGTTTGTTTTGATTCAAAACATCATTACATCTACAACTTCATTTGTGTTGAGTTACTGTCCACTGTCCAAGCTTTCACATAAATTACTTCATCAGCTCAACAGAGGTCCGAGGCTGTGGTTCCCCATGCAGAAGCTGCTGGCTGCAGCAACTCCCAGCAACCCCCTTCTGTTTGTCCTGACCTCATGCTGGTGCATCGTGTCCCTTCAGCTTTGCCACTTCGTGGGGCTACACTGCAAAGGGGATAACTGCACTTAGACACAATAAAAATACTCCAGCTGCCCCTTTTATTTTCTGGGGGAGGTAGTGCCTCAGGCTGTAGTTTCAGCAGTAATACTGGCTTATTGTATAACCAAACACTGTAATTTCCCCCCTGCACATACACAGTTTATACCTGCCCACATTTCACTTACAGTACCCTTTCCATTGTGTCAGTGTGCACGGCTGTGCTGGGAATGGGAATAAAGGACTTATCAAGCTGTAATGTAGGCTGGGAAAGGCACTTAATTTCCTTCTCTAGTTCACACCAAAAGGTACACAGATAGTGTGATATACAACTGAGGCCATGGTTAGATACTTGTAGGTATTTTGCTTACAGAGATCCCCACTGTTGCTTTCCCTTCCCCAGTGCCGTATTCTTATCCTAGAACTTCTTCCAGCATTGTGCCAGAAAACAGGCAATTTAATATCTATGTTAAAGTCTAAAATAGCAGATAGTTCTAAGAAACAGAAATTCTCTATCCACCTTGTTATTTATGCAGGCATTTTGGATTTTTAAACAAGCTAAGGTTTAAAACAGTCCCAGAACTCACCCAAACAGTCACAAAACAATAGCACTGGAATCTGTAGTGATGTTCTTAAGATCATCCAGCATGGAAAAGAAAAGCTACTGAGCAAGAGTGAAGCACCCTCTCTGCTACCAACAGGCACAACAGGCTGTCCTGGGTCCCCGGGGCATTATTGGCTTTGGCAGAGCAGACTGTGCCATATCCAAACCAGTTAAACTGGCTCCAGAAGTACCACAGGAGCCCAAAGGCAGGTAGTTGTTCATCTGCCTGGGACAGATACAGAAGCTGCAAATCGTGTCAGAGGTTTTTTTCCCATTACTGTTGCCATTTTTGATTGCCAGGGTCGCTGGCTGGCAAGTATGACTGGAAAGCATGCCAGCTGTGGAGACGGTAATCCTGCTATGTCCAATATTACAGCCCTGGTGAAATCTGCACAGTGGTAGGTTCTGCATAGATCTGTCCACAGCAAGTATGACAGTCGGTGTACTCTGACAATGAGTTGGCCAACAGTGTTTTGACAGTGCACATTAGGTGAAGGAACTGCAGTTATCTTATAAATGCTGCTGGCTATGTTGCGTCTGTGATAGTTTTCCTGATGATGAAATAAGGTTCCTAGTCTGATAAGGAAGAGGTGGGGCATATGATTAACCAACCAAGTAGCTGGAAGCAAGTCCTGGGGTATTTACGTAATGGTTCCTTGGGTGGACTGTACTTGTTTGGGAAAGACAATTTCTGCTTTTTATTAAACAAACAGTAAAGATAATTTACATGTCAACACCGTTAACTATTTCAGCAGTAGGGGGGAGATAAAGTCACAGATCTGCTCAATTAGCTGTGAGCAATGTCTCATTTTCGTGCCACATTAAATGATACTTGGGAGATACCCTGATTTCTGTGCCTCCCAAGAAAGAAGTTCAGTGGAACTCAAAACATATTCAAGCCACGTCAAGAAGATGCCCAGGCAAGCAAAGCAGCAACACAACCTACCACCTTTTCATAACCCATGTGAATAGGGCTCATTTTGTAAGTGGGACTTAAAAGAGAGTGGTCAACTCATCTCTGGACTCCACTGCTGTCAGAGGGTCAGAGGATCCAGCAGCTCGCAGCTCACCACTTGCTGCTCATCTAGTCTCCCTGCTCTTCTCCCAGCAGTGTGATTACTCTGTTTACCTGCTGCTGTTCTCAGATCTTGTCAGACCCATTCCTGAGCCAGTTCAAACCACTAATCTAGTAGAAAAATCCAGGAAAAAAAGATGTCTAGTCTTTTACTGAGCGAGTGATCTGAACAAAGAGCCTAAGAGCATACAACATGTATCAGAAATGATTCAAAGCTGGGGGCAGCACACATGGCTGATAGCAATGGAAGTGAGGAGTTAGTTTTCAATAATTATCTTTCTACTATGAAGAGTTCATTAAGATTCAAGATTTGTCCCTTTTGTTTATATCACCTGCCCAAAACTCCAGTTTTGCCTTTAGTGCAATAATACAGTGGTTATTTTATTACTTGTTGGCGACTGAATGCTAACAAGGTCCCAATTTCTGATTGTGACAAGGCAAACTTCATTAGCATGTTCATGAGATTAGATAATTAGGTTGAAGCTAGCTAACATATTCTCAAAAATTCATCTTTTATCCAAATCTAGGCAAGCACATCTAATAAGTGAGAGATTCCACAGGCTCGTATGTTGATTTTAAACAGGTGATAATCCATCAAATCATGCTTTCTTATTTTCAGGCACAGTCAATGAGAAAAATGCTATTAGCAAGAGTTTGGTGATGGCTGGGAAAGCAGTGTGCAAATTCAAAAGAAACTGATGTCAGTAAGAAGGAAAGATTTTGAGGAACTTGCAAATATTCTCATCTAGCCACTGTGGAAGAGTGGTTTAGGATCTTAAAAGATACAGATTCACAGAACTATGTGGATTTCACTGCAACATTGGCATAAAGTATTCCTCTGCTCCTGCCACTGACTGTTGCTCTCACGCCATAGTAGCCCAATGAGGCAGGTGGGACATTTGATCTATTTTAAATACCAGAAATGCAAGTCTTGTAAGGTATTCCAAAAAGCTGAATTTGTTCACTGAGCAGCCTCACAAGAACAGGGGGTGGGGGCTGTATTTCCTAACCTAAATAGGGTGTATTTCCTAACCATTTTGTATCACAAAAAGACAACCTTGCAGTCAAGACAAAGTCATGACAATCATTGGACAGCAGGTCACAGTGCTGCATTGCTTACATGAAAGGTTTTATGTCAAAGCACTTTAAGATGACCAAATGTAATTTCTGGGGAAACAAAGACACAGAAAATTACTTCTTCTATCCCTAGCTAGCCAGAAAGCTGTTCCACTTTTTCAGTTAAGCTAACTATTGACCAATGGTTTCTTTACTTCCAGCCTTGCTTCCCCAGTCTTCACCTGTCTGTGAAAGGAAGAAATCAAAAAAAAAAGGAGTTCAAGGCTGATACAACCTTTAGATAGCAACCAGTTCAGCTTTGGGAAGTTTTCCAACTCCTGTTTGTTCTTTAAAAATACTATTTACATGTTCAGTGTTTCTGCCCTATTTCTTTGGTTTGTTCTTGTTTATTTGTACCTCCACTTTTTGCCTGCCCCAACCTGGATGTCTCAGTTCTCCGAGTGAAACAGTGCACATTTTCTGTTCTCCCTGCCCCAAATCTTTGCATGTAAAATATATAGCAAAATATGTGCAGGCTCCACCCAGGCAAAGCTCTTCAAATCCTACTGCCCCTGTTAAGGCAGGGGCCCCTTGCACCTCTAGCTAGTTCTCTGCACTCCTCAGAGCCTCATCAAAGCACTGCCTCCAGGGCCTTCACCTCATTTCCCTAATACCTGCATCTTCTGCTTGCAAAGGCACCTCCTGAGACAACTGCCTCTTGCCCTACAGCCTTGCCCTTCATAGCTCCATTCCATGGCTGCCATGCCCAAACCAGTGAGCCTGGGCTCTGGCAGAAGAGGAAGCACCACTGGGCCTCCAGCACTGCAGCAGCACCTAACTTACCCTGGGCCAGGAGAGGGAAGAGCACAGAGGTGGAGGAGGCAGTTTCTTCCTAGTCCATTAGCACTGCTGTGTGCACAGAAGGCAGCTCAGCCCCAGCTGCAACCCTTCTTCCCTTTCATGTCCTTTCCAGCCATCCTGAGGGGGCTGGTAGAAATGACACTCTTTGCAAAACTGCCAGAAAGAATGAAATTTTTGGGTGGAGGGGTAGGGATTTGGAGAATGAGAGAGAGAAAATGAAGAGGGGAAAAAACAAAGGCTGGGCAAAATATTTATGGCCTTCCTGCATCCTTGCGGAGGGAGCCACTCCTTCCCACCCTGTCCAATGTGAGAACCTGCTGGCATCATAGGCGGAGTAACAACAGAGTTTTGTGTTTACAATTTTAACATCATATTTGAGGTCTTTCATCTTTTTCTCTGAGTCCAGCCACTTGAAAGCAAATGCATTTTCCATGAGCTATATTATACCCCAATTTCAGTTTACTATGCTACCTACTGTCACGTTCTCCAGTCAGCAGCCTTTCCCTCTTCTCATTTCCCACTTCTCTTTTCTCCTTTCCCAGGATAGGCATATTGCTTTCTCTCCCTCTTTAAAGCTTCCTCAAATATTAGGCAGACCTCCCTGGGGAGGTGATATCCTCACCCAACAGAAGTGCAAGACTGAAATACACATAAGATCAGCATCCTGCTGGGAATATGCAGTGTTGCCCTTAGCGAGACAGTGGATTGGCACTTAAAGCTGTCTATGAGATTTGTATCACTTTGTCATAATCCTTTTCCTCTTCTTGGCAGATTATCCTCTAAAAAGGCCACAGTCAAAAAACTGAAATGGGAATATTACTTTCAGTTACTACAGAGTTTTCACTAAGCCAGCAAAATAATAATTCTGTACTGGGTAAATCAAATGGAAATCATCCACCTGGAAAAGGCAATTGCTTTTGAAAATGTGAGATAAACCTCCTTCCTTTTCACATAAAATGCTATCCACTGAACATATCTTTGGTACAAACTCACTAAATTTAAGGGAGCCAGTCCCCTATATTTCTTCACAGGTTGAAGGAGAGATGCTACCACAAGATTTGAGACCATAAAAGTGAAAGTCAGGAAGCATATTAGTAATTAATCTTCCTTTTCTCTTACATTACAATCTACCCCAGTTCTGTGTCAGCTATCTTTGTGGTGCTCACAACAAACTTCTCCCTTGGTTATATTTATATTTTTCTGCAGAACATCAACAAAATGTCATGCTTTTCCTGAGAACACTGTTAATTACTCAGGATAACTACTAAAGGGTTTAAGTGTTTGCTTTACTAGGCTCTACAAAGATGCATTTTAAATGCCACAGGATAAGCTAGTTGCAATAAGAAGTTTGTTGTTTGGATTGGTTTCTTTTTAAACAATTCTACAGTTTGAGTGCTGTGATATGCAATTAGGCACATAGGAGTAGCCTGGTGAACATGAAAAGCCTGAATAGACTATTCCCATTTCCCCTACAAATCTATTTTTAATGCAAAGAAATATGGACATAATTCTTGTTAGAAATAATAAAAAAATATCTTTATAAGTCAAAATGAATAGTCTAAGTCCCTATTTTTCCAGCCCTATGTGCAATCTTTTTCACCCCATGACTGTAATTAGCATTGCTAGAAATCACAAAATTCCTTTGCATCCTGCAGAAAATTATCCTCATAGGGCAACACTTTGCTACTCTTATTCTGCAAGTCACCAGTCCCATACTATAAGGTACCAGTCACATTGATATCAAGTATGAGTGAGACAAGCTTGGCTCTCCCTCCTATTAAAGACAAAAAACCCCATAGCAAAATTCTCAACCCCTTACTGTTATAGTTCAGAAGGGATTCTCAAGTCTAAGCCCACTGATATTCTAAAATGTTCATAGTCTATGATTTTGCCTGTAATAGCTATCAGACAAACTTTAACCCTTTTTTAACATAAGGAGAATTGTGCCCGCCTTCCTAAATTAATTAGGGTTCATGCACAACCTCATCAGATGTTATTCCTATTTATAAATGCACCAAGGGAGGTTGAAAAACAAAATGACCTGCTCATAATTATTCCTGAAATCAATGGCAGAGCTGGTGTTAGAAAATAAGACCATGCTGGGTCCCAAAAACATGTTCTAGTTACAAACCATGATCTACCTATGTACGTTATGTATGAATGACATAATCATGCAGATGTAGGAAGTGACTTGAATCACAGAAGCTTCCTGGAAAAACTTTAATCCCCCGTATTTCAAAGAAAGTGCTTTACGCTGCTATACTAAATCAAGATAAAATTAACACAAACAGCATTTCCAATGCAACAGAAATACAGTGAACACAAACCTGTGGTCACCAGACTATAAAGTGGTGCAATGAAAACAGATCAGAGCAAACAACTTGTCTGGCATCAGTACAGTTGACAGTAGTTTACCCGGAAGTATGTATGTAGACTTGCATTTGCAATGCCCTTGCTAAATGTAACTCCAGGGCAATTAGATGCAAAATACTTTTATTTTTTGGCTACTTCAGTGCTTTCTGAGAGGGCAAACCAGTTGCTTCTTTCCTTTTTCTGCCACTCATTACCTAGTATAAAACCCACAGATTACATAAAAAAATAACAGCACAAGGCAAGAAGTAGGTATCTGAAAAGATGGGTAGGACTGCTACCATCCAAGAAGAGTGATGGATTCTGTATCTTCACCCTGTGATGTGTGGTCTGATATATCATTCCCTAGAGAGGCAGCTGCTTTTTAGAACCGAACATTCATATTAAATTCCACTGCAAACCTCATCTCAGCAGATGGGGTTGGTGATGGCATCTCTATGCTGCTTCTTCACCAGCTTCTGAAGTGATCAGTGTTGATCAGTGAGATCAACTGTGAGAAGCTGCTCCTTCTCACAGGCCCTGTGCGAATGTTAGGAAGTAGCTGAAAGAAAAATCAGCACTCAGTTGGAAGACTGTATTGAGTGATAAAATTAAATTTGATGTCTTTGTAGAACTTTGAAAATTCTTTGCAAGAAAATGAATATTAAAATTCATCTGTTCGTGCAACAGAGACCAGAAGCTAATAAGCAATAAGGACAGGAGACATTTTAAGTAAAGACATAGAAGGGAAAAAATATTTTTTTCCCCAGTGAAAAGCAAGCACTTGTATTTTTGCTCTTTAGTTTAATTGCAAAACCTTTGTTCTGACGTTCTGAGAGTGCCAAAGGTAATCAGATGTTAGTTTATTTTCTTTCTGCTTTTTTTTTCATTTGTTATCTCTCTGTCAGGTACTTGACTCCCTCTCTAAAAAAGTTCTGATCTTTTTGGTCTATCATTCAGAAATCTCTCCATAAAAACCTCTTGAATTCCTTCTATTTCTGCTATGCTTTACAATATAAAGCAAGGTTTGTGGGAAGAGGTAATGTTTTTTATTAGAAAAAATATCAGAGATGGGAAAAACACCCAAGCATTCAAATATAAAATACAGGACTTCTTTTTGAAGTAGACAGTATTTAAACTAAGGAAAGACTCCCAGGTGAGTATCAATGAGCTAAGGAAGGAATAAAAATGTTTGTTTATTGAGAACACTTGAATTACATTTTATTTTAGAAAGTCTGTATTTAAGCAAGTCTTCACAAAAGCATTAAGCAGTGTGAACTTTACCAACACTTTTTGTTAAACGCTTAATCCACACCCACATCAAAACAAAGACGGAAGGCTGAGCTCTTTACATATGAGAAGGTGACTTTTCACACATAATCTTAACAGTAAACCGTTTTGTTTTTTTCAGGGAAATACAAAGCTCCAAGATAATAAAGTTTACGTAATTTACCGATCTTCCAAGTGGAAATTACAAAACTACAGACAACAAACATTGGCTCAGCAGTCTAGGGAAAAAGGTGCAAAGGGAAGAGTCAGAAAGGGGTTTGTTTAAAAGCTACAGCAGGCAGAATGGACCTTGAGCTATGAATGCTTTTGTTTTGCTAATCTACCTAATGTTCTAGTGACAAAAAAAAACTCAACAAAAAAAACCCTTGAGTGAATGATTCTGATTTTGTACTAGTGTGAATTGAATCGCTGCTTCTTAAAAAAATCCAATACTTGCTTTGTATTTAAACAAGTCTTCCTGAAGACCTGTTTTGTCAAACAAGTCTTTATATGGGGAAAACAAGTGTTAATTTTGTAGTCATCCTGTGAGTAACTCCTATTAAAGTCAGCAGGGCCTTGCCTACTGTGAGTTTTTTTTGAACCTGTAACTCTTAATCAGTATAGCTGTCAGCTGTCGAGCTTGAGGAAGCTGTCATACAGACAATATTCAAATGTAGTTGTGTTTTTCCCACAGTGTTGTTGAAAGGAAACCCTTTTGTTTCCAAAGCCTGAGCGACATTAGTATCCTGAAATGGAAATAGAGTGAAGAAGGGTCTTTAACCTGATAAACACTTCACCAGTGCAATGTGTCCCCAGAGCTGAAACTACACACTACCAAAGATTTTTAAATCTCTTTCACAAATATAGGTTAGAAGTGTTAAGAATTTGTGGGAAAGTTTTTCTTCAGTGTAGACCACAGCTTGATGTTTATTCATACGCTGTAGTAAGCAAATGAGAAACTAAGCACTTTGTAAATGGTGCATCATTTTGACTACTTGATCCACTGTACTGACAGAACAGTTTGGCATAATTGCTGGCATACATAATATTTTCAAATGACAATTCTCCAAACAAGCCAGGGCCTGAGCTAACAGCAGTGGAAGGTAAAGAGAAGCTGTTCAGCTGAATTCTAGATTATTAAACACTACAGACAATTAAGATTTATAGTTGATGTTGTCCACAACATAAATGCATTCCTCTGCCTTCAGTACTTCCACAGCATGTACTGATATCTATCTTCAGCTGTTGCTTTAGATGTGAAAGCTCATGTTTATGCTATACCCTTTCCCTTCCTGAAATGGGCCCCAAATATCTTCAGTGCTGCTCCTACATGTAGTTTTGATTTAACATTGGTAGTATCACTCAGCTCATGCTGTTGCTTCTGAGTCATGTCAGGCAGTCCCTCGTGAAGTAGCTTCACCTCCATGCTGCTGTGTATCTTCACTTGTAAGACAGACAGGAGTACAAATACGGCTGCCTTGCTAATGGGAAAAATACTTAATCGAGAGTGACTGGCAGAAAACGATGAACAGCACTTTAAAGAAATCCAAGAGACAACAAAGTATGGCCAGTAACAAAGGTCTAGGGCTTTCAACAACCTTTCACTATTTCACTGGTGCCAGGATATTGTCATGGGATTAAGATGGAGAGCCTACATTTTCAAACATGCCTGTTTTGTTTTGGCATCTCAGTGTTTGGTTCTCAAATTCCCAACAATTAGCTGCCACCACAATTAAAGAGAACCTTCTATAGAAGCTAGTCAGGCAAGAAAAGACACAGTGGCAGTAAGGAGACTGATGGCAAGAGGGACCCACAGAACAGGATAGCAGGTCAATATACATTTAGAGGCTGCAGATATGCTAGCTCAGAAGAAAAACTACAGCTAAGTTTCAGCTGTGAGCAGCAGTGGTATGAGCAGCAATGTGGAGTCAGTCAGAGTGCCCCCACCAAAGAGTTGTACAGATACAGAAGACATCTGTCTGTAAAAAGAAGCCTGCACAGCACAAAATATGAACTGTTCTTAATTTATCTGTTTATATCTGGTCTCAGAATAAAAGCTCAATATTGAAAGTATTTTACCTATTGCCTGAAAGAAGCACTTTCCATTTTTGTCCTGAATCTTCCCAAGGTGTAATACCTTAAAAACTTGTCAATACTGCTGCATAAAACAGGCTCTGAAACCTCAATTCTCTTTTCAAAGTAGGAGAAAATTCAGCTTTCCTACCCTATAATGCTGTTTGAAACAAGAAAATCTTGTAATCAGTAATACTGTAATACCATACATAATGAAATTTTAGGTCCTTTGCATGTTTTGCCTATATTACTTAAGTCAGGCAGGTAGTTACTATCAGTGCTGTCTGCTCCACCTAGTCAAACTGCATCTTGTGTTACTGAGATGCCTCTTCTTGCTGCTTATTAGGGAGCTTGCTGTAGCCTCATGCTCTGGTTGATAGCATCACAGATTGCTTTCTGTGCAATCCCATGGCATATAGCTGTGTTTTTCTTTCCAGAGCTAAGTTCCTGACAGAGAACCACAAACAACATGTTAACCCTCAGAAAAATCTGTGACCAGTGTTACACTTTAGTGATCTATTTTTTTTTAATCATGCCATATTTTCAAGGCTGTCTTCGTAAGAAGAAAGACTAGAAACATTCTAAAATCTCTTTCATCTTCCAGGCCTAACAAACTGTAGAGGATAGGCAGCCACAGACTTTGGGAAGCTACAAAATGCTAGCTGCTACTTCCAGCTGATACTTTATCTTCCTACTCTGACTACTAGCAAAGGTAATAACTGTGATAATAGTTATAACGATTTTGCTGTCAGACCAAAAAAGCTTCCACAGCAGCACATCCAGATTGCTGACCAATATAATCTAATCAATAATATATGAAAAATATACCTATATGGCTAAAAGAAGACTAGGATTGACAGCTTTCTAGAGGTGTGGTCCAGACTGTATTCTTTCTTTCTCAAATTAGAGTTTAAGATCATGCTAAGTAGCCATTTCTCTTAAATACAGTAAACATGCCACTGATGGTGACACCTTGTCTTCTGGAAAGGCACTACCAGCAGCCCTATATACCACTCACGGATGTATATACCCTCTTTGTTAACTGTAGATCCATTGTCAAAGTGACTTATAATTTGAGTACAACAGAGGAACCAATTCGATGCATATGGAGTGAGTATACTGCAGATGAGCTGATACTTGCTAGAATTTTCATACCTCCCACTTAACAATAGTATCTCTCTCCTTGTGGTTACTAAAGTAAAGGCACAGTCTGAGGAGAGCTTTTTTGTTTTTACCACAGTGATGGAACTCTGGTTTTAGGCTGAACCACTGTCCTCATGTCAGCTGTGATTATTTTGTGACAAGGCGCATTACAGAAAAGGTAAAGAATAGGCATGTTGCATTAATACATTAAGATATTTTTCCTTTATCATTAAGAGTTTTGGAAAGCTGAGGAGTTCCTGAACTTTTTAAGAATTACTAATAAAATTTCTTTTTATTCTTTGTCCTAATGGAAACAAAATCATTGTAGTCACAGTGTCTCTGTGCATGTCTTTCCCCCAGCCTGAATACCTTTTGCATCTGTGGGGCAACTGCAGATAGATTTGAGAAAGCGTAAAAGGTCTGAAGGCAATTATATTCCTACTAAATTTTATGCAGAAAGGGAATGCACAAAGGACAAAGACCATGAAAATACCTCTGTACGTAGGCCTATAAGGTATGTATCAGAGAAAGGGTGAAGCACAAAATTATTAAACATCTTAGAATCCACAGGGTCCTCTTTTGTGAATATTGTCCCGAGACTTTGCCTCAGCTATGAGAAAAACAAATCTCAGTCAGATCTTGTGCATTCTTGGACACTATGTCAAACAACAACAAGATGCAAATGGCCAGGAAAACGAATCCCAACATACAGCTAAACACATGCCCAGACCAGCCCATCTCATTCCAGCATTTGGTCTGAATAACAGTTATAGTAATTATTTTCCTGGGTTTTGACCTTGAATAGTCAGTTTTATCTTAGTGGGTTCCCTTTGGCCTTGGCACACCAGCTTTCTGAAGTAATTTCCAAATCCAGTATTCGATGACTCTGTTTGTACTGGCACATCATACCCTGACTTATGATCTGAACGGGGCAACACTGGTAACTATTTAGAATGCTCTAGTACACTGCTGCAAGGGTCACCTGAATTTCCAGCTTGTTTTGAACATGATGGCAGACTAGCTCAGAGTATTAACAAGAAGATATTACTGTCTGTTTCCTTATTCTTACTGTGTTCATCCTAAGCATTTGTGACTGGCCACTGTTGCTCCAAAATGGAAGTTAGCCTTCATGCATTAGTCTGTCTTCTTGGAGTAGTTCTTATATTCAGCTATTCTAACTACATTCTAAATTACGTTTTATGCCTTCAGCCTCTAATTTTAGCATCACTGTCCAGAGTTTCTGTCATAACCCATACCCATTGCTTTCTGCAGCTTCTATATTGGGATATGCTCCTGTTTTTCTGTTAACACTTTAAAAAAACATAATTCATATACTGAAGTTATAGACTGTGGAAATACCTGTAGTTTTTATAATGTGAGATAATATTTTTAGCATGCAAGATCACCTCTTGCTTACTGAACATGCAACCTAAGATACATAATTGATACATGCTAGGAAAAAAAATAGTGTCACTGTATATAATGGTGGAGATTAAGAGAGAAGCACCTTTTCAGAATGTCACTGCTTTTAAATGACATAGCCTTTGAGCTAATATTAGTTTTTATTGTAAAGCAATTGGGAGTTTCCATTAATATCTCTCTTCTTTTTAAAATCTAGTTTATACGAGCAAGTAGAAGCTTTTAATCAGACGAGCCAACAAAACATGGCCAAAGCATAGACACCACTGCAGACCTGCATGGGAAAAGCGAATAATGCAGCTATTCTGGAATGGTTTTGATGGTGCAAGCCTGGAATGACTCCCCACTGTGACATTTTTATTCCACAAAATCATTGATTTATTTTGGAAGACAGTACACATATGCACAATCACCCTGAATAGCTATTCTGGCCAACAACACTAGGCGGGCAAGCATAGAGCATGATTTTCAGAGCCATATGCAGTTTTATTGTTGTCTGTGTCACTTCAAAATCTGTGGGAAGATCGTGGTGTAAATCTCTCAAATCTCAACACAAAAGCTCAAGTCTCTAGCTAGCGCAGTATGAAGTATTTTAATTTATCTTAGCAGTATTTTATTTGAGCTTATTTAAAATCATAACCCCCTTCTTAAAACTTACTAATTTTAAATGCAGTTTAAAACCAAGAGAAAATAAACTGGAAAATGTTCATAGATTTTCCTCTTCATATTTTATCTAGCTAAAAAATGAATTGAACTTTGATAAACTTCAGTTAACATTTTATACTGAAAACAAAAGTGATTGTATCTATGCATGTATGAAACAGTAAGGAGTGTCAAGATAACTTAATCTTTCTGACAATTTTTAAAGCAGTTCTGTGAATAGGCCTAAAGCCTGGAACAATTTTTAGCTGGTGAGCCACAAAACTGCAGGAACTCTTGGAATTCAAGATGTCTCTGGGCTGCTTCCAGGGGGTCACAGAAAGATAAGGAAGAAAAACTAGCAAATGAAATTTTGCTAGCCAGACAGCTGCACAGAAAGAAATGCTTTGTGAATCTGCAAATAGGGAGGCTGATCTAAACGGTTATTAACAGTTAAAGATGAGCCATTTGTGCCTGTACAAATTCCACGTACAGAAACATTGAGAGAAGTTTGCCAAGTCACTGTTGTGTGTTAGCCTTGAATCCTATCAGTATTGATTAAAATATCAATCTATTAAAGAGCTTGTCATGACTACAGTTACCAGTTTTAGTTGGGACATATAATTTTTTAGTGTTACTACTTATTCACAAGAATGAACATGCTAGACTTTAGCCTAAGGGGTTTATTCTTTATAACTTGTAACACCATATAGGCAACAAGTTTTAAAAGCCACATGATTAAGTCAAGAGTGAAGGGAAAACCCAAACAAAAATACCTCTCACAAGCAACCTATACCTTCAAGTTGTTACATATATTTATATTCTTCTCAGAGGCCACAGCTGTATTTACATCAGAATTTCTGTAACTAACAAAAAAGTTTTGTCTCTTTCATAAATATGTACATATATTCATCTTAACTGGTTTTGAAAAAATGAAATAAACAGAAAAAGTAGTAGTAGATGCAAATGCAAGAGCTAGGTATAAGCTCCTCTGTAGTTGGGTACATATTCCAAGGTACTAAGCTTTCACTTTGAAGCACTGTAGAATGGTTACATTTTTTCCATTACCCATGGCACATAACCAAACCTCAGCAGTAAGGTTAAACCTGTGAAGCTGAGTAGATACCCTAGTATTTTTAGATGCGCAAATGAATTAAGAAAAATCTCAGTAACTTCTTATAAACAAGCTAAAAAAAAAAAAAAAAAAAAAAAGATAGTGCTGTCAGAAGAGTGAAGGTGGTTTTTGCACAGGATTAACTGCTTAGAAAGGCTAGAGTGAAAAGCATATTAATCCTAATGTAGCTGAGAACTCTGTCTGCTATTCAGCAAATAATTTAAAAGCCTGCGTGAGATTTACTGGAGCTAATGAGATTTAAAATGCTTAATTTTATACTCAGATTCATATTGTTTCCTGAATTGGCATCTTTGATAATGAGGCAGTTTGTTTAAAAAAGGAGAGAAACAACAGTTCATACCATCTTCATAGATGCAAGCTTTCTTTCCTTCCTCTGAATTGAATAAACTGTAGAATAATTGAAACTTTATTTGTGCATTTATTGAAAGTAAGCTGCGGTATCAGAAACATACATCTAGAGACAGAAATAGCGGTTAAGTCATTTAGCTCTGTCATGCAGAACTTGTATATACAGACAGAGACAGCCATTTTCATACTGATAAATGTTCTTTGAAACTCCCTGTGTGTGGGGTAAGAAGAGACAAGTCGTGTTAATACCTTGGCACTTCTGTTTCCAACCAATTAAAAAACTCACTAGACTTTGTTTCCAGTTTCATGCAACCACAGAAATATAATGCTAATAATATATTATACTAAAATCTCTCTTGCAGCCACCTTGTAGTATTTCAGTCTCTACAGAACTTAGATACTGTTTTAAGAAAATTCCTAGCTATTTTGGTTATAAAGAAAAACACCATAATATGAAACAGTCCTCTCTATTTTTGGTTGTTTCCAGACTTGCCAAAGTAGCTATATCCTCTGTGTATTTCTTTTTAAGTAATAAACACTTCAGATCTTTATTTTATGGCAAGCATGTTGTTGTTGTTAAGCAATTATATAAAAATTAACATTAATAAATGATACTGATAACTGGAAAGAGTAACTAAGAAATCGTGTGTACCACTGCCTCGAGCCACCCTAGGCTAAGCATTGGCTCTAAATCTCAAAAATGTCACTACCAGTGTTAGTATTTTTACAAGTTTTATTATCTATAGATTATCTGGATGGAGTTGGAAGCCACTAAAAGAAACACTTGAAAGAAATGTTATTGCATTTTGTATAACTCATCAACCTCCACTTTCCCCTGTATCTCTTAACATGCACAGCGCTGAAAAAGGTAGTCCCTTTGAAGAAAATTGAGAACTTTTGTACATGGCACATATACAGCAAATAAGCTGAAGAAAGATACTTCTCTATTCAGAAGAAAAAAACCCCAGAACATTGTAGTACCTAGGCTGACAAAGCAATTTTTACAACCATACATTACATACACCTGTATCTGTGATACACCTAAAAAGTCATTGCAATTGCTGACATGATGTTTGCAAGATAAAGAAGTTCAGTGGAAAAATCAGAATCTAAGAGATGCAGACTAAATACCATTAAAAAAAAAAAGACAGAAAAAATGCAGTTTAAAAAAGAGTGTATTTCAATTCTGGGACTACACGATGATAGCAGCCCTTAGGCTGTTAAATTAGATGTTTAACAAACACAGCATTTATTGCGGGTTTAGCAAGAATTTAGAGGAGAAGATGTTTATGACCTGTAATGGCCACGGTAGCCTTATATAGTTAAATGTGGAAGTCTGTATGGAAAAGATCATACTGCTAACGAAAATGAGTGGGTTTTGTGGTCTTTTTAGGACTTGATGCTGTGTTAAGCAGGGAGCTGGGCAAATGCTCCTCATCGCATAACCAAAGGACAGGTTATGCTCATACTGTCACCAAAGCAACCTCATTAGGTCCAGAAAGAGCTCTGGTTTTCCACTGGCACTACCCAGGGTCTGGGTACCTAACGCAGGTATTCTGAGCCACTCTGATGGGTTAACTACCTGCTTCCTAGGTGTTGTAAATGCTAAGCTAGGCCTTCATGGCTACATACACATACCTTAGCATAAAACAGACTGATATGAATTAAAGAAACATTGCATGCATCTTTTCACAGTGATATTATATACAACAAATTCTGGCTTAACAGAATTGCCCCTTGTTTTTTGAATTCCAGTTATTTGTCTAAGCCACTAAAGAAGCTTTTGATTTCCTTTTAGTCAAGACTGACATCTTGCAAATAGTTACTTTTATTACAGAATTCCTTAAAGATATATTTTTACACTCATTTACAAGAGCAACAGTATACAGTAAGGAAGGTAGTAGCCCACACTGGCATAGTTTATAGTTTGTCCATTAGCCAGGTGTGTTACAAGCAACAATCATATACTTGCCAGTTAGCTCAAATACTGTCATTTTCTCAAAGGATAATCTGCTCCAAGTACATGAATAAAATTCATCTCTAGCCATGTTCAAATCTTAATAATACTCACACTTGAATGGGAAAGCAAGGAGATTGTATGTTTTGTTAAGGAGATCTGGAAGGAGTGTCACAAATACAGCAGAAAACAAGCACATCTTTTGAAAAAAAAAAGATTTGACTGGTATCTTTGAGGGTGTCACATTTAGTAAGTAGCGCTACCACTATTTCTTTTCTCCTAACCAGCAGGTCTCCATTATAAAGATGAAAGCACTTAGCACTCTCCTAGATGCCAGTTACATCTCTATCTTAACATAGTCTGTCCTCTGATACTAGGAAAAAAAACTTAAATCACCTTGTGTTCACATGTAAAAGTCTTGACTTTCTCAAAAACTTCAGCTTTAAGAGACACTTTCTAGAGATAAGAGATAATTCCAGAGATACTTACTGGGCTTCACTCACAGCAGCAGCTCCGTTGTTCCACCCACAACCATAAAAAGTGCTGAGATTCCTGTCCCGATCACTCCTCTGAAAGTAAGGCAAATAAATAGCCACTAGCATTTGGTTTCTGATGAGGTAAACTGCTTACACATAGCAGTCTGCCTCTTCTGACACTTCTGGGACTGGCACAGATGGTGAGTCAAAGTGCTTTCAAATAGTAGATTTAAGTTCACAGAGTCCCTGTTTTTCAGACTCTATTTTCCCTTAAGAATAGGTATTTTTAAAGTACTTGCATCTCTTCTACTTTAAAAAGACCATCAGAAAAGCCTTTCAGCAATTTACTGTGAGGACTGAGGGGAGGTGAATTCGATTCTTTGTACAAGATTATCAGCAGCTATCACACGCTTAATGTGCTGTAAGGTTTAAGGCTGGAAACAAATTTGTGTTACTTTAGCACAGAGCTCCAACTCGATTGCTTAATGACTTGACCACACTGATGAACTACCGAATAGAAGACCCTGATTTGGACCATGCTTATTGGACTTGTATTTGGACAAGCAATTCAGGATAATAGGAACAAAAACCTGCTTACTGTATTACTTGTTATTACCTGTATCTATGCTCACAGAAGAGAAAGTTGACAGAGCAGTATCTGTGTACATTATTTATGCACATTTATCTGTCAGCAGATACAGCTAAAATCCTCTCAATAACTACTTTCAATATTGATTAAAATAGTGTGCATATTTTACCATAACTGGAAATAATCTTTCATGATTCAATGAGCAATGCTTGGTAACTCACTGGTGAATTAGGAGGTAAATTAGTCAAGTTTATCTAAAAGACGAGCAAAATTTTGGCTACCTTTAGTTACTTTATAAGCATCATAGGACTCTTACTTCTAAACTGTAACTGCCATGGCATTGCAACTCTATTGACAATTTTCCTGTTACATTCACTAGACTGTATTTATTTAGCTGTGCTAAAGGAGACTAATGGTTAAAGTACATCTCTTTGTGGCTGAGGGAAAGCATCAGAGCTCAACACTTCACAGATTTCTGGGAAGCTAGTAAGATGTGTGGCTGATGCTGCATGTCAAGAAGTGGGCAAATGGCAGCAGAAAATCATTTCAAGCCACTTCAGGATCTTTGCTGAGTCATATCAGTTTCAGTGTCTGTGTGAGCAAGTCTGTGTGGTTTCCACATCACACTCAGAACTACCAGAAGAGATTTTTGCCTGCCTTTAATATTTCTATAGCTAATTTACATCATCTGCCTGAAAAAACAAACTGAAAAATGCAGACTCAGATGGTGTCTCCGAACATCTCATATAGCCATAATTTGGCAGATCCAAATCCAATTGCACATGCTCCACTACTGAAAAAGTGTTCTCCTTAACAGTCGGTCTGTTAAATGGTGAAGCCATCATCAACACAGACAGAACTACTATAGCATAATATTTCTACTAATTCCTTTTCATTTTCTGATAGAGCAGCTGATGTATCTCTCTCCATCATCCATGCACTTGCCTATTTTAGGCCCAGTAAGTGGCTCATGGCACATCCCTTTAAAAAGGTGGGTGGGCAGAGTAGAAACTAGTTTATTTATCAGAGGAAGCACTAAGAGGCACATTCACTGAGAGGTACGAGTTCTGGACCCCAGTTTTTCTCCCTGTTCCCTTCATTGCTCCATGAAAGAAAGAGACGACACTTACCATGCAGCAAATTGTAATAACCAGGCTCAGCTCAACAGTTCTTACCGATAACATTTGGTCGATAGATCTAGTCAGAAGGCAGAACTAGCATTCATTTTCTTTCCCCTCTCTGCTTGCCTACTTGCTGAGAGCCAGAGGAGAAATAGCACTCAATGACTGTCACAGCTTTAATTCAGACCTGAGTTTAAGGCTTAGGCAGCCTAACTAAACACAGTGCAAGCAATTTCTGCACCAGTTCTTCATGGCTGCATCAATATATGGAATAAGCACCTATATTGTATATTCCAATAATCTATCCATGAGTAGAAAATGTTAAAGATATACTGGTCCATGCTGATTCAGACAGAACATAAGCCTTTTTGGAAATGAGCGCTGTTGCTTTCAAATTGTTCTCATTTGCTCTCAGACTGTTCAGATGGAGAACACAAGTGTCAGCTATATGCCATCCATAAAAGAAATGGATACAATTCTCACCTTACCTTTGTCTACTTCCAGTGGACAAGCATTACCTCAGATTTACCTTTACGTAGCTCTCACCTGTGCTCACCTTAACCAGACAAACCTTTCAATGGTGTGAGATGGAGAGGGATAAGCCTTGGTTTCACTGGCATATCAAAGCAGCCCTGCAACTCACCTTTTTCTACAACCCTTTCAGCAAATCCCTTTTTATACAGTTAAGGGATGGAGAGAACTAGATCTGAGACTGTCATTAATATGACAGAGCTGTGTTAAGTGTGCTTTTACAAATTAAGTTCTTTAGGACTTTGAAATTCACTGTGAGTCTGTCTTTTTTTAAGCAGTATGTCAAAAAAGTATGTATACTTGGAATATAAACCACTTTATGGGATCATAATTTCAACAGACCTCCAAAATAAAATTTTGCTTGTAGACAAGAGCAAGTCTATCAGGGAGAAATAAACATATTCTCAAGCTCAATGCTACCATTTGTATTGCCAGGGAGCTCCCTGTATCCCTAGATCATAAAGACTCAGAACAATGTAGCCTAGAGTTACACAGTGGTAAAAAGATTTATTAAGTCATCCTACTGACTAAAGCAGCGTACTTTCAGTCTTGGGGCTTCTTCCATTTCCCTTAGAAGACCATTTGAACTAAAATAACTCAAAGTAAAAAAAATTACTAGCCTGTATGCTGCAGTTTATCCCATGTGTCTCTAATTTAATCATACTAATTAGCTGAACTATCATAAATATCATGTTCTCCTTCTGTCATCACTGTTCATATTCTCTCTATTTACCTGCAGATACCATGAGAACTTATTTGTTCTTGCCATATAGAAAACGTTGTTATGTCAGGAAACTTACTGTGATAAAGCTTCTCTTTAACAAACAGTCACCCTAAGGGAAAAAAACAGTGTCCACAGCTCTGTGACAAGTAGTAACAGGCTATCAGGTGGTAACAAACACTCAAAGATTTTACATCTAATAGTGTGTCAAATGTTGGCAGTTCAAAGTAAAGATTTTCAGGACCCTAGGACTAATCTTTACTATTTTAAAAATCTTCATTAGCATATTAACTACACAGTTTAACTCTGTGTTATATATGATGCATATGGAAATAGAATACCATTTTTTTTCAAGCAAATGTAAGAGCTAGTGTGATTATATATGGTACCATTTTGCATCCAGGTAGAAATGAATAGTGCCCCTAACCTCTTGGGAGTACAGACAATATTTGCAGCCAACCAAGGATAGGGAAGAACAAGAGGACTCTTAAGATTTTGCCATGTTTGAAATATTTGGGAATACGTTTAAAAACACTATTTGGTGCCATTGCTTCTACACAACCTTATTTTACACATATGATTTGTTTGGCAGCAGAGTCACAAAATATAGCTTGAGAAATTTTGCAGGAAAACATTTAATTCCTATTTTTTGTTTCTCTATTGATGTTCTATAAACTATAATCAGGTTTTTTAAGGACATCCTTTATTATAAACAGATAAATAACTGAAGTGTTCAATGTCACATTTTGAGGTTTTATGCAATCCAACTGTAGTCCAGGTCATAGATTTAGAAGATCCACTTTTCTTATGAAGAAGTAAATTTTGCATAATTCAGAAGAGTTTTACACAGAACTGTATTCTCAGATGGATAAAGATGTGTAAATTCCTCAAAATCAAAGGGAACTGATACCCAAGAGGGCAAAGCAGACAAAACAGCCCATCAGCAACTCAACCACATGAAAGACCACAAAGAAACTCCAAAGCCACCCACGCAGCTGCCTGAGGAGTCTGTCAAGGAATGAGAGGCTCTTGTTCAGCTCATGTTGCTGCTGGAAATGTGTTTGAAGAGCTTGGCAATACATCTGGATTTTACAAGTGGCACACAAAGATGAGAAAAATGAAATCGGATTTAATCATGTGCTGCAGTACACTGGTGGTGTCACATCTCAGCTAACTAGTTTGTAATGTAATTTACAAGATAATGGAACAATCTCCTGCATTCATTACTTCCAGAGGGGCAGCTGACAAACATGTCCACAGTGTAAGTACAAACTTAGCTACACAGTCACTTAAAAGACAAAGATAGGATCCTTTTCATAGTATCTTAAACTATGTTTGTTTTTTAAAGATATCTATAAAGCCTCTGTTTCTGAAAAATTAATATTCAGGGTTTGAATATCAGAGATCTATAAAAGCAGAATAGGAATGGTGAAGAATCAATCCTTTGGTTTCTACAGCCTTCAGAAACTATGAGTATTTACTGGTAGAGTAAGAATAACACAGCTATTGTATCACTTTTTACTGCTTTCTACCTGTTTTATATAAAGTTGACAGAAATGTCCCATCTTACTGTCTTTCCACCTACAAATCTGAAGACATTCCTTCTCAAAATTCTTTGCTTTCCTCAGTCAGAAAGAAATATGAGAAGAGACATTTTAAGAATATTTGTCAATAAGCACTCAAAACAACTCGTCTTAAATTTTAATCTCTACATCAACATAGCTCAGCTAGATGGACTGAAATGTGAAGAGAGTTTTTAATGAGAAAACACTTGTTTAAACTATGTTTTAAACAAATTATTTTAAATGCCTTCAAATTGCTCCAGGGAGTAGAAGGGAGAATGAAGAAAAACCTGGAACACTGAAGACACTTGTCTTCAACACTTGTTAAATGCTCCGTTGTTTCGTTCATTTTGTGAATCTGTAGTAAAATGAACAGGATCTTAAATACACATGGTGAGGACTGCAAACTCCTTATTCAGTCTCTGTTTAATCTTCCACAACACTTTTTGTTTAAATTTGTGAGTGACTCATAATGGTGGCTTCAGCCAAGCTTAGCACAGACAGACTTTGTGCGTGCCCACACAAATACTGATGAGTCTGTTCCCACTGTTGGCTTGTAAGATTCCCACTATCACTATCTTGAGCTTTTTTGAGTAGAGATTATTCTTTGCATAGGCCTCTGCCAAAGTATCTCATATTCTGGTGATGGGAATAGTTGGAGACAAGACACTCTATATATTCATTTTCATTTATGACCTAAGATAGGAGATTATTTTTTGCATTAGTTCAAATGAAATATTTGTCCTGTAAATTATGCTTTTATAGGCCCCTGCATAATGCTCTTTTATTTACAGTTGAAAAGCTCTCTAGGCAGCACCTTTTATATGAAACAAATTTATACTGCAACAACATTCCCAAAATAAGAATCTACTTGCATGCTGTTGCTCATTGTTCCACACAGTTAGGAGACTTCAGTGGTTAGAGCAAAAAATTCATTAGCTTTGACCATCTGAATTAAAATCTTAAATCCTCTTTCAAATGAGAATCCTCTTCCTCATGCAAATTTCTGGCACATGACTAGCTTAAAAATAGTTATTATATGGCATGTTCTGCACTGTAGTTGCCCTTCCATTCCTGCAATTATTAGACAGAACACTTCTTCAATATGTAAATCTTCTGCTTAAAAAGCACGCAGGATATGATTAAGTATAGAAGGTCCAGCCTAGGGGATCAATACTGTACTAAAACTAACTAAATTTTCAAAGACAGGGTTTTAACCCACCCCACTTTTCTCCGATAGATTATTTTCTTCTGGTGACATAGTTTTTAGCCAGATCAAATTTGTCATCTGGCATATTTCCTGGCTGCTCAAACCCCTGTGTCAGGTCTGAGGGAAGCTGTGGAAATGCACACCATGGGGCAGAATAGGATCTCCCCTTTTGGCACTGCCCCTGAGCTTAGGATACTGTAAATGATCCTGGCACCATAGTTGAAGATTCTGGTGGCCTATTATTAAGTGCACTAGCTGTAGTGAAGTGTAACAGGGTTTAGTTCTACTGGAAATTTTACAGCAGTTCAGCAGAGTGCTCTGAAACACTCTTGCATATTTAAAAGCCTACGAGCTAACCAGTTCCAGTTCCTGGCTTTTAGGCCTTTAAATATGCAAGAGTGTTTCATATATGATATATACTCTACTGAGGCACCATGGGAAGGTGTATACAGTTTAGGATTAGGACAGGATTGAATTAATGAAATTTCACATAAAAATTGAGGTAGAAGTTTGCTATATTGCAATATCATTCTAAGAGCTTTTACATTAATTTTGATGTACACCCTGTACATCCTTTAGTGGATTTCTACCGCACTGAAACATACTTGAACAGTGTCTGATAACAGGCTACTTCTAGCTCAAGATCTGCCTCATGGTGAAAAGCATACTTGTGAAGCTTGTATTCAGGGAATGAATTCAAGTCAGGGGTTTTGCTGAAGACACTTGGTGGTGACAGCTCTGATTTCAAGTTACACATTTCAGGACTTTTTCTTGGCATTTATGCAGGTACACTAAGGCCCTCTTTGTCTTTAAGAAGACTACTATTACCTATGGATCCCATAATGGACCTGTAGCTCTGAAGATCTGCCTGTGTTTAGATGCAAGATTTCAAGTAGATAAATCCTGAATTAGTAAACCCTAACTTTTGGTCCCCACTTCCCCTTTTTAAAGAAGGGATTTGTTTCTCAAGCTTCATACAGGACCACTGTAATTTTCTCTATTTACGAAGTCTTGTTTTCTATCCAAGTCACTCTAGTTAACCTTTAGTTAAAATTTTTAGTTTAAAATCTTACCCTTTGGTTTTACAGCCAACTTAGGCTGATCTAATACTTCTGTGCACACAGCTGAGAGACTCCAGGTGCATTTTACAATTGACCAGCAAATTAAGATCCTTGAATGTATAATGGCATGCACTAGGTCAGTCTAGACCTGAGGGCATCAAATATGACTCATTTCTCTTCTGATTGTATCATACTTTTTCCTGTTTTCAGACCTGTTTCTACAGCAATCTTATTGACAAATTGATTAAATCTGGGGGAATTTGGCATTACTTGAGTAATCTTAAACACTACATAATATAACGTACCTTACAGGAACTGACAGTAAGAGAAGTATCTAGAAAATCTTCTAAATTCCTCCCATTTATTGTATTCTATAATGCAGTATTGATAAAATGAAAGCTGAAAGACTCTACTGCCCAGTGATGGAGATATTTCTTCTGTTCACGGTCTGGCATAAGCCATCAAACACCAGGATGGAACCATAATTTAGAGGCCTTTCGCTGCCAGCTACATTCAATGATGGTAACCGAAGTGGTAAACAATTACCCAATTGCTTTCCTGGATGTTTTTAAAATAAATTGTCTTAATGCATTTATCTAAACTTTTGATGAAAATTGACAGCTTCCACATTCAAGCATCCTTCAAACTTCTGAGAAGGCTGGAAGAAGTTCATAACACTGTTTGCTGCTAATGCTATAACATGAAATAAGCTTTGGGCTTCCCAGCAGTCATGACATCCCATCACAACAATGGGGCACAGTGAAAGAAGGAAGTTGTTTCAAATACTAGTTGGGTTCACATCATCCAAATGGCTACCAGATGGGGCTCTGACCTGCCTGGAGATTCCACCTGGGGGGTTAGAGTTGCCCATGCACTCTGCAGCAGGATGAATGGGCTCTCTGTGTCACCACTGCCCTGAGTGTGAAACCCAGCTGATCACACCTGGTGAGAGTCTTGATGTAGGCCACTGGAGTAGACATCAGTAGGGAATCCATGGGCAGAGGGAAAAGCTGACAGCACTTCCTAAATTGTCCAGGAGTTCCTTAACTGTCTGTTTTATGGGATTTATTAATTCTCTGGGATTAGGCAGTAAGCTTCTGCAGCTAGAGAGAGGATGCTTTCAGTAGCTGCACGGATTTTAGTGCTGTCCTACCAGCCAAGGCTGGGGAAGGCTTCAATATCTATTCTCAGTCAGAGGTCAGTAGTTACAACAAAGGGAACATGAAATGAAAAAGATGACTGAAATCTAAATATTTAAGTTTCCATTAATCAGAATATATAATATAAATACAAAAGCACACCAGATTACTTATCTGTAATACAGGGAATGTTAACAGTAGCTATAATATTTTTATTTTTGGTGTATCAGGTTTAGCTGTGTATCATACAGCTAAAATTCAGCTAATTTTCTGATACTTGAAACATTTGTTCTCAGAGTTGGCAAATGGATGTTTACTTGTAGTGAACTTAAAAATCAGACATAAACTTACACATTAGGTTAAATAAAATCTATCAATTTACTCTCTGCAATTCATGTTCAAAGTTTTGCTGAGTTACTTAAGAGACACAACTCCCAGAATATCGCTACTGGGTTTATCTTGTAGCAGTTTTGGTTTATCTTGAAAGTAGACATCATGGGAGGAAGCACATCTGGGTCATGTTTTCATAACTTTATTAGCAACCATTAGGAAGAAACTAACCTGGTAAATGAAAACTTTAATTTTGACATAATGACACGGTGCCAAGAATAAAAGCTCTAAAAATGAAGCTCTCATATGGATGATTATGTACTGAGTGGCAGTATGCTTTTTACCGAACAAATCATGAACTCACAAGTTCTGGGCTCCCGGAAGTGCCATTCCTTGAACAAAATACAAAGCTTGAATCCATTACATATGATTAAATGAAAGATGAATAGAGAAATACTGATCTGGATAACTGTGCTCCATTCAGCTTGTAGCTGTTCAGCTTGTTCCACTTCTCTTGTAGCTGTCCTATAGGTTTGCTCTGCACTGATAACCAGTTACTGCAATTAAATCCAGAAGTAGCTGCCTTTTAACACTAACTGAGAAGACAATTCATGGATATGCACTGATTTATCCAAGGTACCATCTGCACTGAAATGTGAAGACAAAAGCGCCTGACTCTTGTGATATGTCAAACTCAAATGAAACAAGAAACCACTTAAATCATGCAAGAGGCTGAGATTTTCAATCTGATTTTCAAACTAAACCATTCAGACTTACTTTGGAAACTAATTCAATCTTCTGGATCCTTACTGGAAAAAAAGTGAACCCATAATCCTTATGCTTGAAAGAACTTCTCTTCTTTTTCAGCAATACCAGACTTCCGCTGATTTCACTTCTTATTTGGACTGTTCTTTTTATATACCATAAGAGGAAGACTGGCAGTAAGCAATCGTCTAAACAGAAAAATTACTCCAGGTTATGTGTCACATACTTCAATCCAGGAGACATGTTCCCACCACATGATTCTTGCAAGGTACTCACCACTTCACAAAGCATTGACTAAAAAATGTTCATATCAAGGAGGAAAAAAAAATCCCTTTCAAGGATTGCTGTAGACTATAATTCAGCTTTGAGATATGAAATGAAGCATAGTAGTAAATGCTGAAGCAGGAGTAAAAAGGCAGCCTGTTCAGTGACTCTGAAAGGCTTCTACACCTTCACTGTTTTCTTCACAGAAAAGAGTTTTATTTCTGTTTTCCATTCAATGCACTCTTCTTGTGCATGATTTTTTTCAGTGAAGTTAAATAAGAAAATTGATGAAGCAAGTGCTTTTTTTAAAAGTAAAAGCTGTGCATTTATGTGGCAACATCATCTCTTTTTAACAAAGAGGTTTTCTGTGTATTCCTTACCTGCTGTACTATGGAGAAACAAATTATATTTAACTTTATGCAAACTGTAATAATCTGTACTCTTGTTTCACGGTACTCTGTGCCCATTGCTGCTATTATAGAAATTTCACACTCCCTGAAGAAATATTTGGTCGTTAAAAAATACACATGTATACATATATACTTCTGAATATTTTGCAGTCTGATAGAGAGGGAAGTTACTCACTGGCTTGTCAGTTTAGTGATGCTTTCACTCGGTGGTGCACTGCACAGAACAAAACTAGTCTGTTCTAGGATTTACAGAAATATGCCTACACAGGCAAAACCTAGTCACAAACTGCAAGAAAAAATACTTGGACAACTGAAATTAATATGAGGAATCAAACATATTTTCCTACTTTCTATCTCATACTATGGAACGGAAATGTTAACTTTGCTGGCTGATGTTTCTCCACTTAACACATCAACTGACAAATTTTATAAAATGCAATATGTTTTTATGAAGGCTGAGAGTGAGCTGAATAATTCAATGATTAATATAGTGATGAGGAACATAATGGCTTATTTTTACCCATAGGTGACATCATACGTTAATTTTGTAGAATTATTCAGGTCTTAAAATGGGGCAGGGAAAACGTCTTGATGCCTCTCAAAGGAAAGGGTGTGGTACACAGCCAAGAAAAAGAGAGCTGATAGAAAGAGAACATAAAAAATGTTCATGAAATGTGTCAAGGCAAGCACTGTAGGCCACATTTACTAAATCTGGAAGAAACAACTATATCCCAAAAAATAAAGTTTACAATGTTTTCTTACAGTGATGGAAGAAAGATGTGCAGTTAAATGTAAGAGAGGATGATAAAAGGTCACCGCACTGCAACGAGTCCAGTTCAAATTTTAATAAGCAGGTGAAAAGCTCTACACATGAGGAGCTTCCACTAACGCCAGTTGGACTAGGAGCTAGCTCAATTATTTTAAGAATGGGGACATCAGAGCATCAATGTGGGGGAGCCTGAGTGGGTTAATACTACCTGGGGAGGTATTATCCCACATGTACAACTGAGCATTCTTACTCTGGTAGGCAGGATGTACAGAGATTTTACCTAGTATATTCAAGAATTTAATCTGCATCATTGACACGCTAACCTGTTTGCTTTTGCTTATTTTTATTAAATAATTTCTTTTAAAATTCACAGTATTCTGAACAAGGGAAAAAAGTAGCTTCACAGGAGAAAGCAACAACGTACTGTCTGCTTATCAGAAAAAAATATATATTCAAAGACAAGAATTCTGCAGGAATCCAGGAAACACCTGCAGGTTAACTCACTGGCTAGCTAAAGGGACGTAAAAGGACAGCTGAGCTGAAGCAGAGATGGAGTAGGTGGCTGACATGTATAAGGCCTGGGCAGCACCACTTCTCAGCCTGTCCCACCAAAGTTTAACATAGGTGGTGATCATGAGACACAGAAACAGAAGGGAAAAAGAAGTGGGAAAAGAGTAAGAGGATAGAAATCACAGGGCTTCCCTTAACATGCATGAATACTAATGAATGAGAGGGAGGTTATTTTCCTCCTAATGATCTGTAAAATATGAAAAGTTCTTGAATCTGAAACTGCAACTGCTGCTTACATAAGGGTATGTCTGTGTACATAGGGGTATATATACATGGCTAGTTTTGTATTTGTGATGACAGGTTGTTTAGCTAAGGGGAAAGATTACAGTGTTAGGACCATAATTGGAAGAGGAATGGTTGTTAAATTTCCTTTGCAATCCTTGATATCTTTTCAGTCCAATTTTTGTTATGAAGATTGATTTCTCAAAGCAGTTCTATAAATATGGAGACAAAACACTGAAATGAGAAAACTTTATTTGTACTTAAATGAGAAGCTTACAGTTAGCCATAGAATCACTGCTGCCACAAATACATACTACCACCACGAAAAGGGAATCTGGCCTGCTATGTTCAGCTCCTAGTATTGCACCCAGCAAAACACATAGAAACATGTAATTTTAAGCATACGCTTAACTCTTTCCTGCATTGGAGTCTAAAATATTCCTAGTATTCTTTCTAGCCCAGTACAATTACTGGATTAGATGCATAGAAAGTGAATGGCATAAGGGAATATACCTATTCTAAGGGAGAGATTCTTTCTTTTAAACTTTCTACACACTCTACATTCTTCTCTGTCTGTTCCTGCTTCATTAGTATTACTAAAAGCTTGTGTATTCAAGACATTTATAATACTGAATTACATTATTCAGCAGTTCTAATTACATTATTTCTTGAATTCCAAATTGACTCCCAGCCGTACTCATTTTACCAGGTTTAAATAAGAATATGATTCATCATTTACAGAAAGCACATTACGTAAGTTACACAGTTTCACAATTGAGCACACTGACTGTCTCCATTGAAGCTACAAATAGGAAAAGAAATAGAGAGGATTTTCTATCCTTAGTCTGAAATTAAACTTAGGACTACTGTATCAATCATGTGAGCTCTGGCTGAAATGAGAACAGAAAAAATTCATCACATGTTTTAGATGTTCCAAACTAATAATAGTCTGGGACTGCTTTTCTGTGAAATATATAGCTGTGCTTAGGAAGGGTGTGAATCCCAAGTATAACTGCTGCAAATAAAAGCTTTGTTTCTTTTTTCTGTCAGATTCCTCATGAGGAAAATTTACTCCATATGTAGTACATATAATGGTTTTGCAATTCTAATGAAAAGGCAGATTATACAGCATCAAAACTCTAGTATATTCGGCAGTGTACTGTGGCCTACAGATGTGACTCCAATAATAGTAAGTGAGCTCATCCTTAGTGTGGAAGATTATTCATTAGGGAGAGAATAATGTAAGTGATATGATCATTACATCACCTTTCCCTGTACATTATTCTCACTACCGCTGACAAGGGAAATGTTTCTCAGTTTTAAGTTACATTATTTTCAAATTTTGCAGAATCTAGATAAAGGTGGTATTTGAAAGTATATGTACTTTTAAAGTTTAATTTGATAACAAAGAAGGGCTAATGCTGCTGTGTTGAATTTTTTATTTTATATGCTAATGCTAGCTATTTTAGTTTTTAGGTAAAGCTATTTTAGTTTTGAAGAAAAGATATTTTGAATCTATATAATCACAGAATCACAGTATGAAGGCTTTTAGTTGAAAGATAGGACCAATCTGATTAATGTAAAAGAGGTCTTAGTATTAAACTCAAAAGAAAATTGCCAGAAGTTACAAACTCAGGGAAATTTACATTCAGATTACTGCAATAACATGTTTCAACGACAATGGAGTCAATGAAGAAAAATGAAAACAATTCTTAGCTTTTTCTGTGGCTTTGGTAACAATGGTTTATATCCCTGTATTCATGCATGAGGAGAAAACCACATTCATTATGATTGGGATGGAATTTATCGTGAACAGTGCCTACTGATACTACTGCATAAAGGAGGGAAAAAGGTAAACCAACAGCAGAAGCCTTCCCAATATTGAGACTATGGCATTCATAATTTTGAAATTATGCATATTTTGGTCTTACGCTTCCAAATCAGACTGCTGTTCCACAATGTTCACCTGCCATCAGAATGAGAATTATTATCAACAGTTTGTAAAAGCCTTAGCCTTGACTATATTAGTACAGACAAGCATTTGTAGATCATGGCCTAATTTTCAAGTTTCCACTAAATGAGGATGTTGTGAGGATGTGGAATGCTTATGTGCAAAACTTATATAGCATTTTTGGAACTGAATTGATTTAGCAAAAAAATACCAGTTTCAAAATGTAAACAGTAGTCCCATTTGTTTTGCAGAAATTCTTCAGACAATTAATACAATGAAGTTTTTAAAATAAACCCATTCACTCCATTGAGTGCATTTGATTGAATATTGAGGTGGGGAACAGGAATAGACTTTTCATTCAGTTCTGCTTTCATGGGCATACACCACCTTGCATAACCACTTGACACTCAGTGTTAATAGAAAAGAAACATGGTTTTGGCTTAATCATAGTAGAGTGCAACTGATCCAAGTATTTTGTGTAAGGAAATCAACAAAATACTTATCCTGGTTTTGGCTTCTTTGCTCTGGTATCTACCTCATACACTTGTTGCATTCACAAGGATTTCCTGCCGCTGTGTGCACCAAGCTGGTTTACTACATGTGTTTCTACTTTTGCACTACACTGTTTCTCCTGCCTGAACAGTCACAAAGCAGTGTGGTGTCAGTCACCATGCAGTGTAAATGCTACATCAATAGACAAATCTCCCAAATACAATTAAATGAAATTCTGGAAACCTGCTCATAGATATAAAATTACATTTCCCTCTCATTTCTATCATCCCCAGATGTGAATGGAACAGAAAATGTTTTCTCTTTTTAAAATTTGGATACTCCTGTAGAAACACATGTGACAACTATGATTAATAAGGTGTCTTTAATTGTAAGATTTTCCTGATCTAAATCATGGCAATGCTCTGAGAATCTAGATTTCATGAATGTAGATACACTTGCTGGCTGGTGGTCTCACAAAATGGTTTGCAGGGACCAAGGCCATTTGGTAAGCAGTGCAATAAAGACAGTCTGGTTTACTGCAAGCTGACATCCTACTTTAACTAACATTGCTCTTCTCTCTTCCCTCCACCTCATCCCCCACCAGTGCTCCTTTCTTCTCTTCTCCCTATTTCCCAGTCCTCTTCAAAGTGTTCTGTCTAATTTGGACTAGCCCATGGCACATATGTGCTGTGGCTAGTATGGAGTAGTTGTGAGCAGTTTGCCTCACTGGTACCCACACCAGCTAGGCAACTGACTACAGCTTCTTGTAGGCAAAAGACGATGGGTTCGAACAGCTTTCTCTCACCATGGAGGCAGCATATTTGGGTCTCCTACTGCCTTTGACACACCTACTTGTCCAAGAAGTTTGGCTGACCAATAGATTTAAAGATTATTACAGTGGAGTGATAGTAACAGTGTGAATGCAAAGGGCTCACTTAAATAGAAAAACAGAACAAAAATATAGTGGAGAAGTTGAAGGTCTGGAAATAACAAAATCCTCATTTCCTTACAACAGGGAGTACAAAATGATGTTACTATTACTGAGATTGATAATTTCCCTCATGCTCTAATGAAACAACTGAGATCTATTTTCCTAAAACATTATTGCTTTCCCCCTTTAATCAGTGTTTCCATGATTTTTTGGTTACCTTTCAGGTTTCTTCTCTGGTTTTATTCAAATGTTTGGGAGTTCATACCTGCAAAATTTTCTGCCCCCACAAAAGACCAAGAAATAAATTTTTTTCTTTGTAGTAGTGAGCCTATAAGAAAAATATCAAGCATTACAAGATCTTATAGTTGTAAAACTATCCTTGACAATTTAAAAATAAACCAATACTTTTTGTGACATGGACAAAACCACATAGTTTATAACTGTTGAATTCAATCCTTCTTCATAATAATAGTGCTACTTTAATCAACAGATTTCAAGATGAAGCCTGTAACTTACCAGTCTTCAAGAAAACAATTATCGGAAGTTTTCATAATAGATTTTATCCATATAACCAAGGTGCTCATATAGAGCCCAGTACCGGAACGCTTTACTATGATCTCTCAAAAGACCTCCGTTAGATATGCAAGTACCAGTCCCATCACTTCCCAGTCATGGGAATCAAAGACATGATTATTCTGCAGCAGAAAACCTTGTTGCTAGCACTTGCACTGGCTTACATCTGCCAGCCTTGCTGTATCACCAGAGCACATACCCACCTGGGTGCTTTTGCCAGGGCAGCATGTCTACCCCTATATGAAATTTCACTGGTTAAAAAAAAAAGTTTGTTATGAGTGGGGGCAGAAGCTTCTAGGTGCCGGTGCTGTTGTGTCATTTGCCATGTAGTTGGTGGCTGAGGGCTGGTGTGGTATGGGAAGATAGTTTCTTTCAAAGGAGGGGTCATGTTTTGCCAGCTTACAAACTTGTGTGGGAACACAAGACAACTTTTCTTAGAAAACTTTGTAGTGTAGATGAGGCCTGAGGAAATGTGGCTCTCTGGTTCCAAGGACACTCCTCACACTGACAAAGCCAGCTAAGTGCTTCCAGCCCCCTTTCGTCATCACTGATCACTTTCATGCCTGTGCTGACGCCCTGTTTGTTCTAATGCGATTGTCTGTGGAGCTGAATAATAAACCAGATCAGAGAGCTGATCCAACTTTAAAAGCACTCCTCCTCCTCTTCCCTTTTTTTCTATTTTTGAGGACATGCTGTTGAGAGAAACATCTATAGAACCAAGACCTGCAAAACTAGGGATCAGGTCCTTAATAACATTACATCCAAAACAAAATTAGATACCTAATTAAATATGTGAATCTGATCTTATATGACTGTTTAGAATTGTGAGAAGTCCAGATCTTCAGATTCTGCCAGATTCTTCTTTGGTACCCTAAATCTCAGTTAATCTTTTTCATTTAGTAAATGAATGGTACTTTAATCTGTTTTTTTCTAGATGCTGAGGTTATATATATTTCACAAATTAAATTTCAATGGAGGTACGAAAAATGTTGACTTAAGCCCTAGCTGAGGGATATGCAAATACAACAGTATACCAAATATATTTGCATTAAAGATCTAATTGAATTAACTGTTCACACAGCTTCCACAGTCAGCTTGTCATGGCTTCCTTTGCAGCTTGACTACCTCCATTTTTGACAGAGAGATTTAAAAGGTTTTCTCCCTTCCTCTGGGATTAGAGATAGCACGGAGCGCTAATTAGCCACCTGCACCCATAGCACACTGCTACAGCTTGTTTACCCTACAAAGGCTGCTGCACCCCTGGGGAAAAGTCAGTGTGGTGTTTTTTTCTTTTAAACATTTCAAGTTCAGTTCCTTCAAGAAAAGTTTAACGGTTTACGCATTCTTTAGCATTACTAGGAGGTTAAAGAGTCCCCTTTTTTCACATTGCTACCTGGATTCTGTAGAAGAGAAAATAAATACTGTTTATTTTTCTTCTCTTTTTCTCTTTTTCATCAAGCAATTCACACATTTGGTGTTAGCTGCAGCACTTTGCTCCCTATAACATGTAAAAACGAGACTTTTAAAATAAAAGTAACATCTGGCAATCACAAGAGCTTTACTCATATTGGTGTGATGTGGAATCCACTAAATAGCCAACTAAAATCTAAGAAAAAAATAAGAAATAAATAAAAGAAACCTCTTCTCAAATCCTTTACTGCAGTCATGCTTAAGTAGATTTTTTATTGTCAAATTGTGTCTTTGAATGAAGAAGCACTATTTAGGCCAAACACCTGATATAATTGAAACTGTATTCTGATTCGTTTGCTGCTTTTCCTTACCATGACTGGCTAAGACTGGTAAAAAATGTTCTGCTTTGTTTGTCTTTTATAAGTTCTGACTCAGTGGCAGGCAAGTACTACTTATGGGCCTGATGTAAAGCCTTCTGAAGTCAACTGGAATGTTTCCAATGACTTCATTAGACTTTGGATTGGGTCTGAAGTGCAGCAATTTACTCAACTCTGGAGCATAAATTACAGACATAAAAAACAAATTATTTGTGTGTTGCTGGATTACTGACAGCAAAATGTATGATGTCAGAAAAATAATAGGCAGAGATAGCCTGCACAAGTTGGAAAAGCTTAAAATATAGCCAAAGATAGGGGAATACTCTTTGGCAAGAACAGAGACAGTCTCAGCTCCAGCACCAATGGAGGAAAGTTGAATAATTTGACAGATAATTATGTGATTAATCTAGTAGGAGAAGACAGTATCTGTCTCAGTGACCACTCTGCTGCCTAATCACTGGACAAGCATTTGGATGAGACAATGGTCTGCTGTCACAGCAGGAAGAGCTCTGAATCTGTAACACCCGATGGAAACCCCTTTGGAAATGTTAAGAATTTCCGTGGCCTAAACTCAGAGCAGAGGCAAAGGGTGTCTGCCAACCCATCAGCTGAGTTTGTTGCCAGAGTAAGTATGATAATGTTGCACAGAACTGAATATGAATATTCCTTAAACAACAAGAAATCAAGCAATCTCTACCAGCAACGTAATATTTTGTTTTAGAGAAAGATCTCCCAAATACTGTTCTTCTGGAATTTCATACTGTATGTCCTGATGAATTAGGAGTGATACAATGAGCTAGGTACTTGTTTCAGTCAAAACTTCCTTAATTTCTCCTTGTTTGAAAACCTCAAGATGCCCTAGCTACCTCAGATAAACTAACCAAAATATTTGTTACAAAGTGTTTTTTTGGTTGAACCAACTCTTCTCAGGGAAGTATTTTATTTCAGCATGCAATAATCCAGTCACTGAAGAGTAATTCTACTTTTTATAAAATTACTTTCGAATCGACTAATTTTTTTGTTCTGGAAGAGTCTATCCAAGCAAGAGCTGTTATCCTGGAATAGCTGATCACGCAACAACTATGTCAATCCACTTCTGAAGATATGCAAAATCTGAGTATTCAAACATTGATTTCTTCCAGATCAGTAGTATGTTTCATTTTTATAATTTGTTTCAGATTATTCTTTAGCCAGGTGTATATACCACTAGCTTCACCTTATTAGCAAATCAGGAAAGATTTTTACTTAAAGAACTATTTACATAGAATAGTTTGCATTTTAAGAATATAGTTAAAAGAATGTGAAATTGAGATTTAATGTGGGTAAAATCAGTAAAAAACTTCAAATCAGTAGGTAATATTACATTGTAAGCCACAGAACTGAAAGATGCACATATTTTGTTTATAAAGTTGATATGCAAAATGAAATTGTATTTTTAAAAATATATGAAGATGCAAGTTAAACTTTAAAATAATAAGGTGCATATCTTCAAGTTTTGTCTTACATTAATCTATATGCACAATTTATTTATATGGTAGCATTTACTGATTTCGTTTTATGTAATGTTTTGCTATTAGAAGCCATCTCCCTCTCCCAAAAGCAAACAAAACCTTCTGTGAGTAAGTAAAAACCCCACCTTTCAGCATTCCTTTTCTATTCAACTCTCTTTGTATTTTGACTCCCTTTGTTTTCACAAATTGTTTTCACAGTTGAAACAGGGATGAACATGAAAATTGGACGGGCAAATGGAAAATAAAACCCAAGGGTTTTTTTTATTATTATTATTAAACCAGATGACACACTAACAAATACAGGTAAGATATCAGACAAACAAACATTTCCTCAGATCACACCTATGACTTGAAGTATGGCCATTTTTTACCACTGTATCAGCCTAGTAACAGGTTCTCCTCAAAAACCTTGCATCGCTTACTGCCTTAAATTGTCATGGTCGTCATAATACTCTCTAGGCTGGAACAAAAAGAATGGGAAAGGGAAAAGGGTACAGAGAAGAAACCCTTGGGAAGATAAAACTTGAGTCACTAGAAATGCTTGTCTTTTAAAAATCACTGTACAAGAAAAGATGCTTTTCTGAGATAATTTTTCCCCTTTCTTTTTATACTGGCTATAGCAGAAACTGTTTTCTTTTTCTTAAACAGCACCTGTTTTCTGCTGGGCAGATCACATAAGACCTGACCTCACAGGTGCTGCACACTCTTGCTTTGTTCCAGTAAAACACGTGCTCAACTTTATGTGTGTATACTCCCTGTAAATTCATGTCAACAGATAATAAACAATTTGATGCAAAAAGCTTTGTTCAACATCATTAAAAAAAACTTTGGTAGGATTCCCAGGCAGGATTCTTACAGACACTTTCCCACATAAGATGGGCAATTAGACAGTATGAAAAGTGACTCTCAGTTCTCAAAGTTTCATTTCCTTTGGGAGACAATATAATTGAGCAGCTAGACTAGTTTAAAAGACAAGGAGCTAGAAGGGTTTAATATTTTCAGGAAGACTGAGCCATTTAGTCCAGTTCTGGGCTTCCCAGCTCAAGAGAGACGGGGAACTACTGGAGAGAGTCCAGCAGAGGGCTATAAAGATCATTAGGGGCCTGAAGCACCTCCCTTATGAGGAAAGGCTGAGAGAGCTGGGCCAGTTTAGCCTGGAGAAGGCTGAGGGGATCTTATCAATGCATACAAATATCTTAAGGGCAAGTGTCAGAAGGATGGGGTCAGGCTCTTTTCGGTGGTGCCCAGCAACAGGACAAGGGGCAACTGGCACAAACCGAAACATGGGAGGTTCCATCTGGATATGAGGAAAAACTTTACTCTGAGGGTGGCAGAGCACTGGGCCAGGCTGCCCAGAGAGGCTGTGGGGTCTCCTTCTCTGGAGACATTCAGAACCTGACTGGATGAGATTCTGTGCGACCTGCTCTAGGTAAAACTGCTTTAACAGGGGGTTGAACTAGGTGACCTCCAGAGGTCCCTTCCAACCCTGACCATCCTGTGACTCACTGAATCTAATCTGGGCTAATCACTTAATGGTTATGTTCTTGAGTGAAACCATCTGTAATACTAGGTCAAAACACCCCACCACCACCCCCCCACCACCCCAAAAAAACCCTACCCCAAAACCCCAACAAAAACCCAAAAAACCTCACTGAGAAACAGATGCAAAAGTCTGGTTCAGTTCTACAAAGTAAATAAATCACAAAAAAGAGCAAGACAAATATGGCATGACAAGACGACATTAATTTAGCAAGCTAAGTCAAACTGAGATGCAGCTGCAATGAAAGACTACTCAACTGCAATGCTGCATATCGAGATAAAAGCCAACACGAAACACACTCTGATGTCTACTTGATTATTAAATTTGAAATTAGAAGGCAAAATTCAGACTTCACTTGTATAGCTACAACCTCACTGACTTCAGAAAAAATAGTGGAAATCCATGGAGAGCATCCTGTGGTGTCTAAACTTTATGCACACAAAAGATGACACTTCTAAGTCAAGGAAACAAGCATTGGCAGCATTCATACCTCGCGTTCTTTGTTGATGCGTGTGCTTACTTTAAAACACTGTGCATTTTTATGTGTTGTGGCTTATCCCCAGCTGGTAATTAAGTACCACACAGCCGCTTGCTCACTCCCCCCTCCCCCAGAGGGATAGGGAGTAGACTTGGAAAGGAATGTAAAACTTGAGGGTTGAGATAAGAACAATTTAATAATTGAAATAGAACAAAAATGAAAGAACAATAATAATGACAATAACAGTTATAATAAAAAGGTGTGTGTGTGGGGAGAGAATAAAATCCAAAGGGGAAGTACACCATGGTACTTTATCAAAGAGAAAACAGTTGTAATAGCCATTGTTCTAATCTGGACACTAGCTCAGACTATCTCATGGAAAACAGCAACACTATTCCCATATAAAGATGTACAGCAAGTGTAAAATTAATCTGGCAGTTAAGGCAAAAGAATACAGATCGGTAACCCACACAGGTTCGATTTCCAGATATGTCAGACACTTCCTGGATGATCATGTGTGTATCATCGAATTCTGATGTTCTAGTTTCCTGACCCGCAAAATGGATCTAGCAGCACTTGTTAAAGAGGTTCTGTACTTCGATGAAAAAAAGGCTTAAAAGCTCTGCAGTTAAGATGGAACTGCACATCGCTAACTATGGCAGCCTTACTCAGTTCTTTTCCTTTTCAGTTAATTTGGCATATCATTGAAAAATTCTGCAGCAGAGACATGCACAGCTTAAATGCCCCTGTGTGTCATCATCAGCTGAATTAGTACTCTCTCTCTTACACAGAACACACATTAATTTTATACTCAAAAATATGCAGAAGCCCTGTATCCTACTGAAATGCAACACCGTATGTAGAATATTTATAGTTTCAAACAATGCTACTTGCAGTCATTCACAAAACCTAGGAACACAATGGTATTTTCAGCAAAGCAGTGTGCTATCAGTTATACTTTTTTCTCATAATCTTAATCACAACTACATACTGCAATACTGTCACTTCACGCATCAACAGTAAAACCAGAGCTAGCCACAGCACAGGGAACCACTAATGTATCACTTCAGCACACAAAGAGCCTCTCATGGCATCAAGCCAACAAACCAGTGTATTTCTGTGCCTCTATACAGCTGGCAGAGGCAGAATAGATGGGAGAACAACCTCACAATCCCCTGCTGCTTTATTTACACCTCAGAGTTGTTGTAGTACAATGCCTGGGGACAGACCGAGCTCAGAATCAGACATTTCTCAGCCCTGTGCTCTGGGGCTGGGCTCCAGAAAGAACGTCCTTCATGTTTTCAGTCAAAAACCTCTTTTTATGTTTTTTTGTTTGGGGGGGTCGTGGAGACGGGAGGTGCAGCATGCATTGAGTGTACTGGCTGTTTCCTTAACAAAGCATCAGTTCAAAAGTTATTGCTGTGTTCCCTCTTCTCACACTGGGAACTCCTTAGAAAAATCAAAACCTAAAATGTTCAAGGAGCTGATGCCACCTGAAGGCTAATAAGCTGAACTACAATATATGGCCACTGGCCTGATAACCATCAGGAAAACGACTGCATCTTAAGTGCTACAAATTTTCACTTATTCTATTGCTGACATCGGCACAGGCATCAGAAGGACTTAGCTGGAATGGCAACCCACCCCACCTCACTCCCAGCGGTTCTTATTACTTAGCCAGATTGCCTGACACAAAGTCCATTTCTTTGTATATGGCTTTTTTTATCACTAGAGCTTTATTAGTAACATGATTTATCCTGATTTTATTTCTGAACATTATTTCATTGCACTTGTACTTACTTTCAGCAAACTTGATAGTAGTATGAACTGCTGCTCATTTCAAAACACAGGAATGAATATTCCACAGCAATATTAAAGATTTATGTATTTGAATGATATTTTTTCTAACTTTGCTAAAAGACAAGCTCCTCCAATCATGTACAGCCTTCTTAAACATGACAAGTACCTGGTTTCTAGAAGGTCTTGACTTTGTGTTTTATTTAAGTGTAAGGCTGAAAAATTGTTCTTCCCTAGTAACTTCTCCGGCTCTCTAAAATAAAATAATAATAAAATCAATCAGGTTGAATAATTTAAAATTTAATTTTAAATATGTTTGCTTTAAAAAACAAATACTACAAAGTCATGCGCTGAACAATTAATCTGTTTGTTGAATTGTTAAACCAGTTTTTGACTAGCATCTTTCTCTGCAAGCAAGGTGGCAGTATTTTACTGATTTCTGTTTATTCAGATAGATCACTTAAATTAATTATCCCAGCTGTTTAGTTTTTTTCTCATTATTTCCATCCATAAATAAGAAACAGATGGAAAAGACAGGATGATCTCTGCTAGTTTTACACACTTGAAAGACTGAGTGATCATACCAATTAAATTATCTTCCTACAAGTATATTTCCATTTTTTTAATAAAAACTTTTTCAATGCAAAACATACTTAGATAATCTTCTTAAGAAGGTTCAAACACATTTATAGTAATCTTACTTAACCAAAAGCAACTATAGTGGTTTTTTTATTATTTTCTCAATTCCTGTATTTTATCTACTATGAGTTCAATACGAATGACAAATAGAAGTGTAATAATTATCTAGTAAAAAAAGAAATAAAATGGTCCACATCTTCTAAAATAGTAAAATGTACATAAAAATTAGGAATCCACATGAATGTTATGTTAAAAGTCTGAAAAGTCTCAGATTTATGTAGATATAGCATGCCCTCTTTGTTAGCAAAAAGAAATGCTAAATTATGCATAATGACTATAATCAGCACATTTTAATGGTTACCAATCAGTGAAAAATCAGTCTTTAAGAAAAAATACAACTGTAATTCAAGATTAAAAACAATCATTTAAATCAATGTTTCCTGTTCACTGATTTGATTAATTTTCATGATGGCTGATTTAAACCACTCCTCTAATATATGCTGTTTACTCATTCTGAGTTACAGAAAATATTTTTTTCTGCTTTTGAAACAAAATACTGCTGCCAGACTCCTCACTTTTCCTAGCTGCAGTCACACATTTACTTCTGTAAAGAAATCCCTTTCCTTCCTAACTTTTATCATGGACTCCCTTTGTCCACTTTTCACTGGACATCAACGTACTTGCAGCCAAGCAGTCAGCTGCATCAGTCCCCTGATCTAGGTGAAACAAAATTTGTTGAAAACAGCAGCAAATTACTTTTTATGAAGGACAGCCTAGGCACAAGAGGAGGGAGCTGGAAAAAAACTGGGGAAAAGGTGGCATTCTGTCCATAGCAGTCCTGTGGTGGGTTAATGCTGGCTGGACACCAGGTGCCCACCAAAGCCACTGTATCACTTCCCACCTCAGCTGGACAGGGGAGAGAAAATATAACGAAAGGTGGGTATCTGCCATATGGCTAACCTCCATGGTATGAGGGGGACAGCCTGCCTCACCATGGGCTTTACCATGGGCTACAGAGTTGTTCTCCCATAGTCTCACTCCTCTTTCCAGCTGCAGTTGCTCAGGTTTCCTGCTCCCCCCTTCTTAAATATATTATCCCAGAGGCGCTACCACTGTCACTGATGGGCTCAGCCTTGGCCAGTGGTGGGTCCCTCTTGGAGCCATCTGGCATTGGCTCCACTGGACACAGGGGATGCTTCTAGCAGCTTCTCGCAGAATCCACCTCTGTAGCTCCCCTGCTACCAAAACCTTGCCACGCAGACTCAATAATACAAGTTCCTGTTAGTATAAAGCAACCGGGGAAAGAGTACGCTTTTTGGGTACAGTGTACTGTTCACATTACCTACCGTAATACTTGACACCCATTCGAACCCAATTCCTTGTTTTATCTTTATATAACTAAAGACATTCTTTTAAATGGATATGGCTCTGCCATCTTCCTTCATACCAGTTTTCTTGGCCTCAAAGTGTATTTCAATATCACGCAGCACTCCAGACCCCTCATCTAACTCCATAGCTATAGTTAGAATCCTTTATTAATGCATTTAATGTTTCTCTACATATGTACCAACTACCTCACAAACCTCTCCTGTGGTCTTCTGTTCTCTTCTGATCACCCAATACCTCAGGTAATAAATTTGGCTTTGAAATAATTGATGGTTTACAGATAGATTTACATATTTCCATTTCGGAGTCAAAACCTGATTGTAAAAGGTACTATAAACTCATAAAGACAAACCCTTCATTTACCTTTAATTTTACAACTACCACTTTTAATCTAGTTTGGAACAAAGGAAAAAAAAAAGAAAAAAGGATCGTTTATACTGTCTGCTTGATTATCTGTTGGTTTCTTCTCTCTCACACATGTTTGGAATCAATCTGCAAATTGTGAACAAATATGACAGAGGAACGGAAGTCTCTGTGATGGTAAGATTCTGTAAGTATCATGAAAATCAATATGCAACTCAAGGAGAAAGACCCAAATTACTGTCACTGTTGAACATGAAGTTACCTGCCCTTTTTGGCCTCCTGGCTGGATAATGAGCACAAGCCAAGCCCCTCAGCACAAAACCAGTGTATTTCAGAATCAGGCACGACACTTGCTACCTCTTGTTTGGCTAGCACTTAGGGAGCACAGAGGCAAGATGGGTGTATTACAGTGCCTGTCAGAGAGCTACAAGTCTAGTGGTGTGCCAGAGCAATGTACATCTAGAAATAAGGGAACATGGCAGGAAACTTGTGCTATTGTTGTGGCAGGACCATGTATAAATGATGTAAAGACAGAGGACACAACACTGTGGGAAACCAGGATTCAGTATTTCTGCTACTTCAAGACGAGCTAACAATGCAAACATTCATAAACTCCAAAACTTTTAAAATTACTTTTCTTGCCTCACCTCTCAATACTTCCTGACTACACAAACACATGACTTCAGACCAACATCTTCAAGACATTTTATAAAGTGTTCCACAAGGGTAGAAGGAACAACTTTTACCACAAAGTGCTTTTTTCATTTGTGTTGTACTGAATGGCAACCATTTGTCTAAAAAAATCCAACCAAGGAGAACTTTTTTCCCCAAATTAGAGACTGCAATGTGATATTCTGGCCAGAAACTCAGAATACAACTCCTACAGCAGCATCAAAAATACTTCTGGTAGAGAAATAAGAAATGTGGCCAATTACATCACATGCAGCCCTTTTATCCTGTCTTTTTCATTCTATGTAGGACAATGTTAATTAGTTGCTTTCACAGGAATTCATTCCCCACACTCAAGCCAACTCTTCTGTTGCTTGCTCTGTTGTGCTGTCATATTAAGCTGCTGACTGTGCCATCAGCCCATCATTTTTCAGGTACTGTCCACCTGAACATTAAACACCTTGAATCTGGTGCACTATTAAATCTGCATGGAAGGAAAGCAGTTAAAATATCAGGGTGGGTTCTAGCCTTGACCAAAACTCTCCAGAAGGCACAATGTTACATGATTATCACATTTTTGAAGAATAATAATTTCAGTCTCAAGGACACTACATTTCTGTAGTTCGCCGAGATGTAATGAAGGAACGCAGACTCCGGGAGTGTATGATCTTTGACTCATGCATAAAGCACAAAGATGTAGTCAACTATAAATAGTATGGAGGAGTAATGCAACCATTACTGTATTTTGCTACAATTGCACTGCTATTCTGCAAGATGGACGTGAAATCCAGGTCTATCCTTCATCAGCAGAATTAAAACCAAATTGGCCTACACACAGAAATCCATAAATAAAATGGTTTGTGTTGAAGATGCTCTTATCCTATATTTAAGCCTAATCCATCACCCACTAATGGCAACAGAAATCTTCCTACCAACTCAATTAAATGTCGGACTGCACTATTTATGCTACCTCTGATGTCAGGAAAAGATTTTTCCTTTCAACAGGTAAGAGAATCTCTTACTTACTGTTCAATTATTTTGTGTATGTATTTTTTAAAGCTTCTTCACGAGGGGCATAACTGTTTTGTAAATGCCAGTATGAACACAGCCTGGACAAGAGATTGTAAACATTCACAAAAGACTCCAAAACCCAAGTAATTGTTACTTGTCAGAATTCACACATCCAATGGGGATCCAATTTTACCATGGAAGAATTAAACTAAAACTTTTGAGCAGGCTGTTCAGATTTGGTACAAGGGGTTTGGGACAACTCTAACACCATTGGTCTCTCAGGTTGGAGTTTGACAAGGACCCGGCCTGGCACTACAACAGAATGCAAACCTGTAATGTCCTCTTCATCTATTTGCTCTTTCTCACCTTCTCCCCTCTCTTGTGCCAGTGTTTGCGCAGCAAGTGCACAACAAAATGGTTTGAAGACCTGATCTCACTGAAAAATAATTGCAGGCTAACACCTGGCTGTCAGCTGGGTCAGTTTTCTCAGTGCTTCACAATCTGGCACAAACAGTCACAGAGAGGCACTACCAGCTCAAATGCGTACTGTAGTGTAACTCTGGAAACCCAAGACCAAATAGGGATGAATGACTTAGGCTGGATTGGTTTTTAGCCTACTGTCTTCAAAAAAACTGTTCAGATGCCAACTTCTATTTAACATTCACAGAGAAGGTAAGACTGAATTGCACCTTACCAGACAGGCCTAATGGTTTATATAATCTCACATTCTATTTCAACCAAAAATGATCATTTCAGACAAAGACAAAAATCTCATCACAGACTACTAAGCGAACAGGCAGGCTATAAGTATTTTTTCTAACCAGACCACACTTACATGGGGTTTTTTTACTGTGTCTCCTTAAGAATTGGGCTTTATCACCACCAATAACATTAATGCTAGAAAATTTGAAGTATTTATTTTATCAATTCCCCCTAAATGCTTTGGCTCGATCATGTGCTATAAGTGACTATTTCCTAGCATAAATAAGGATTGGGGGAGGAGGCAAAATTCTAATTTTGGGAGAGAAAAATACATAAAATTTGTATTTGCCACACACTCGCTTACTGTTCTCACAACCTTCCCCCTACTGATTTACAGACACTTTACATTTTTTCACGTCTGTTACAGCATTTCTGAAAAAAGCAACGCGGTATGGAAACACAGGCCATTGCTGTAGCAGCACCCCCGATCCCCTCAGGGCCCAGTTTAACAGCTTTCCCTTTTAGCAGCGAGGCCGGCCGATGGGATCGCCGGGTCCCCCCTCTCCTGTCCCACACCTGTTCTTCAGGGCTGTTAACGCATTAAAACAAAATATTCACCTGTCAGAAAAACTCTTACAAACGCCCCCCGCTCCAACTGTGCTACGCTACAGCGCTGCGAGGACAAGGCGGGCCGTAACCCCCTTCCCGCCCTCCGCGGCGCGGACCAGCGCACTGGGAGCGGCGGGGTAGGGGGGGGGATCGAGATGTTCTCCGGCCGTACCACTGCGTGCCCCCGGCGGGGGGGGGGTGAGGCGACTGCTTCTCGCCTCGGTACCGTCCGGCTCCTTAAGGCCACGCAGAGACGCAGCCCAGAGAAACATCCCCGCGCTAAAACGCCGCTCCCTCCTCCAGTACCTGGGCAATTTTCCCCGGCCACCCTCTTTTTCCTCCCCTGTGCGCCAAGTGGTACGAGCCGCCGCGGGTGAGGCCGTTGGGACAAACCAACAGCAGGAGGGGGGGGGGGCGAGAGCGGAGCGGGCGCGCGCGCGGCGGAGAGTGATGAGAGGCGGCGAGGCGGGAGGGCGAGACCGGGACGGGGCTGACAGCGGCCGCATCATCGGCGAGCGACGCGAGCAGGGCGGCCGCCGCGGGAGATTGAAGTGCCTGCGCCGCCGCTGGGGCAGCTGCGAGGCGAGGAGGGGGCGGCGCCGCTGCTGCCGCCACTGCAGCTGTTGCTCGGGAGGAGGAGAGGAGGAGGAGGGGGCCGCCCGCCCCTCCGTCGGTAGGTGCCAGGCAACGCTGCTGCGGGGGGCGGTGCGGACCCCGCCGCCGCCGCGGCCCCTTGGGGCGGGGAGCCCGGCCCCGCACGCCCGGTGGCGGCTGGTGTGGCCGCGCAGGGAGGGCCCGCTTGGACCTGCTCCTGCTCCGAGAAGCCGCTGGGCTGCAGGCCGAGGGGCCGCCCCTGCCGGGTGCCGGTCCCCGGCCTGTGCCGGGCCGCCCTTGCCGGGCTGGCGGGCCGGGGGCGGCCGCTGGCGAGCGGCGCTGCCCGGTGCGGGAAGGGGCGGGCGCGGGGCGGGCGGGGGCCGGTCTCCTCCGGCAGTGCAGGTCGCTGAGGGGAGGCAGCCCCCCGCCCCGGGCTGGCCAGGTGTTGGCACAGGCAGGCCGTGGGCTGAATCACGAAACTAATCCTCCTTTAACAACAGAGTTGGGTTGTTTGTTGGGTTTGTGGGGTTTTTTTTGCGTTTTTTTGTTTTTTTCTTTTTCTGTTCTTTGTGGTTTATTTTTCATTTCTTTTTTTTTTTTTTAGCTTGAGTCAGCTTCCTGAGCTGGGTCAGTATTTGGGCAGCAGAAGTGCTTGTGTGGGCGATAGAGGTTGGTGTGGAGGAGGAACTAATGGCTGGAGCTGCTGCTTGTGGTAGAAGTGCTGGCTGAAAGTGTTAATAAAGCTCCTTGCTGATTAGAACGCTTGTAGTAACTCTTGAGGTATAATTTGGCCATTCTTATCTTGATGGAGCATTTGTTTTAACATTGAGATGCTTCAGGTGTCTTTTGGTGGTTGCGTTTCTCCTTAAGCCTTAGAAACTCTGTGCACAGCCTATATTTCTTCAGTGAGAACATCACCTCTTCAGAAATACTTGCGTAGGGGTACTTGTGGGGAAAAAAAAATAATCTGTGGCTCACCATTGCTTGATTGACTTCTGGAATCAATTGTAAAAAGAACAGGCTTTTAGGAATCTGACAACTGTATGAGTTTAATTCTTTAAATTTCTCAGTGTATTCACTTACCAGAACTATGTTTACGTTCTGTCACGTACTGGATGCCTTTGTGTATAGGCATTCTTGAGTCTTAACAGATGGATTTGTCCTTCCTGTAACCGGCCTCTAGAATCACAGTGGCAAAAGGCTCAAATGTGACAGAAGACAAATCTGTGAACATGTTGTAGAAGATAGTTCTGTCTCTAGCCATGACAAATAGGGTGAGGAAAAATGGAATATTCCTAAGAAACTCTTGTAATGACATGAGTTTGATAGGTCTCAAGAGCATAGTGCCAAATCACTTCTGTCTACAGAAGCACCTCTCACATGCGGGACTCTGCTAGTCTGAGTTTCTTCAGCGAATATGGTAGCTGAGTCAGTGGCAGCAACTGTTTATAGTTCAGCCTTGTTAGATGACTTTTTCCATCTTCTGGTGAGAAGTTTGAGCTTTCCCTCTAGCCCCTTGTGTTCCTTGTCTCAATCATCTTTACGCTGCCTAACCACCTCTCCAGTGTTTTGGAGGTTCAGGTGCTGTTAGGATTTCACTTTCACTTCTGTTTCTCTTCTTGTTTTGTTGGGAATTTGCTCTTGTTTGCAGTAGACCCAGCTCCTTTCTGAAAGCTGGCCTGTTAGGAAAAAGGGGTTTGATGCTGCTTGTATGGAGCACTAGCCTCAGCCTGGCTTGTAACTTCTGCTTGTTCAGTCAGTTATTATATACAGAGCTCAGCTCAAGTCACCGCCCTCCCTGGTCATATTACTGTTGGTTGAAAGTAAAAATCAGGGGGTTTGTTCCTTCTGTCTTCACCTCTCTTTTCTTGCATCTACATTTGTTCATTTAAGCTAAGTAGTAACTGGTAGCATTTTATTTATCGCTAGTTATACTGAAAGTGTTGTAGTTTTTGCTCCAAGTTGCATAGCCACAGTAAAAAAAAAAAAAAAAAGCCTTACAAGTTTGGGAAGCTGCCTTCCTTGTCACGCTTTTTGCACCAAAATCTTCTAAAGCCCATTTACGATGCCAAGCAAAACTTAGTCATGCAATTGTATTAAAAATGCTTGCTGCTTCTTACCACTAAAGGTGGTATATGGAAAAAGCAGTGTATTGAAAGTATTGAATGGCTATGGCTTTTTGAAAATCCCTTTTACTCTCCCAGTTTTATTTCCGTCTTCCTTCCTGCAAGTGGATAAACTAAAAAAATAATTTCACCACCTAATCTGTTGGGAAGGCGGGAATCAAAACCAAACTTAAATCCACAAAGTCCAGGTATCTGTGGATTGGGTCTCAGGCATCCCGGTATTAGTTCTAAAACTAAAAAGCTCTTGCGGAGCGAAGCGGGGCTGCCGGGGTGCGGGGCTCGCAGCCGAGCCCCGGGAGCGGGGTGGCCCCCACCGGGGTCCCGGCTCCCGCCTCTCCCTTCTCCGGGACTACCGCTCCCAGCAGCGCCCGGGCTGAAAGTGAAAGTAAATGCCAGGTTTCGTGTGTTGTTTGGTGGTTTTTTTCGGTGTGTGTGTTTTTTTTTTTTTTTTCCTCCCCCCCCCTCCTCTCCCCGGCGGCGGTAGCACATGTCCTTTCTCTTTTGTTTTCCGCCTGGCAGGCCGGCTGCGCGCTCGGGCTGCGGGAGTCGCCGGGAACCGCCGCCCCGAGGGAGAAGCGGGATCGGGCCCCCGCCTGAGCGGCGTCCAGGAGCTGCTGCCCGGCCCTCCAGAGAAGCCTAGAAGCGACGCTTTTTCACGGAGCTGCAAGTCCAGACTGCGGAGTAAAACTTTGCGGATCCGCTGCGCGATTCCCACATGCAAGTTGATAACGTGAGCCCGGCTGCTTTTCTTACTGCTGCTGCTACCTCGAGTGCAGGGGGGGGCAGCGCTGTTTTCCCCCACCTGCTGCTGTTTCCTTGGCCTGGCCCTAGAGCTGCTGGCTGGGTTTACCTGGCCATGTGGGGCTAGGAGAGGTGCAGCGAGTCTCCACGGCGTGAAGTGGTAACATGGAGGCAGCGTGCAGACCCGACGGCGGGGAGCAGAGTCATCAAGGCAGCGGCATGGACGCCCCTGGGGACGCTTCTATGGACTGCTACTTGCGATCTCAGGGCTTGTACAGAAAGAGAGTTGCAAAGGATGGATCTTGTCTTTTCAGGGCTGTGGCCGAGCAGGTAACTGCTTATGTAAACAGAGCTACTTTCTCATGAAAGCATGGGAAGTGGATCTTATTAGCAGGGGATAATTAGTGTTGAAATGCAAACAAGTATAGGTTAAGGTTACACAGTCATGTGCCGGGAAAAAACCCCATTATTTTGAACATAGTCTTGCGAGGTGAGTGAAGTTCTGTGTGTACGGCCGCCTTCTGTCATCGAGAAATTGTTACCTGTTTTGACCTTCCAGTGCTGCCTTGGAGCTTTCTTCAGTGTAAGATTTCAACGTTTGGGGACAGTGGCTTTGTATGGGACAATTTGGGGAACGGAATTTAGTAGAAAGAGCTGAAAAGCCTCGTTCTAGTTTTGTGAATTAGTTTACTATAAAATTAGAGCAAGTGAGTAATTTATTTTCAGTTCTTCCTGTTGAATTCCCCTCCCCCATTTCAGTGTTACTGGTAAAGGAAAAAAGTGACAGCGTCATCTTGTCTTAAATACAAACAAACAGCAGTGGGAGCTCTGGTGCTTCCGATTGTGGGAGCCCAGATTCCTGTGCTAATTATACGTGGTTTGTTCGTTTTTTAAGTTACTTTCTCCACTGAATTTATAAGTTCAGGCAAGCAAACGTTATTGATCTGAAGTGACCAGTTATTTCAAAGGAATAATCAGTAAACTTACATTGATATTCTGATGTTTTTAGTATATATAGAAGGTTTCTCCCACATTCAAGCCTATGTAGAACTTTTTTCAACTGTTACTTAAATTTTTAACATCCCATTCGTGTTTCATTGAAGGGAAGGTCTCGAATTCAGAGTTAGTGGGTGTTTATCCAGAAATGTGGCCTAATCTCTGTAGTTTTCATGCAGGAAAAACTGAACTAATCTGAACTTGGAAGTGTTTTAAATTGAGGGTTGTGTGTAAGGTTTGCAAGAGAGGCTGCAGTTTAAGTTGACTGGAACCTCCCTATGTTGTAGTGAGGATGCAGGCGAAGTCATGTTAGAAAGAGCTCTGAACCTGTGATGAAAATTATATTTTTCCAGTAGATATTCCAGATCTGAATTTCTGGCTTCCAGATCAATGTTTGGGCAACAGGCCTATACCACTTAAAGTCAAGAGAAAGTAGACCTGCACTCTCTTATATCTGGTTTGATTTCATTTGGATCAGTGCATGTTGGTAGTTGATTTCCTCATCCACTGCTGTGGTAACTTACTTCTTCAATTAATTGAAGTCTTTACAAAGGAGTCAGTTAAAGAATGACAACAATTGCTATTAATTTAGCTTAATAAATCCTCATAAAAATGAATGTTTCAATTTAGTAAATCTGTGGATTCTGCAGTTACTCAGTTTTTGATAAAAGTTGAGGTTTCACCTGCATAAAATTGTTGTTACTGAATGGATGCACATTTGTAATAGTCTTAAAAATAAAACTAGAGTATTTCCAAGCCTGTATTTAGACAAGTCATTCATTATTTGTGACCTGTCATCAAAACTCCTAAGAGCCAGTGTCACTTTCTTTTCTTTCTCCCTTTATAGGTGTTACACTCTCAGTCTCGGCATATTGATGTTAGGATGGCTTGTGTAGACTATCTTCGGAAAAATAGGGAGAAATTTGAAGCAGTAAGTATTTTTGTTTTCTTTGTGAGCATTTAAAAGAAAGTTACTCTGTTCCTTCCACTTTTCTAAGATACATTCTGCTGTTTGTGACAGTATTCATCGTAGCTATATACTAGTTGTTGCTTTTTAAAAGGGAGTGCACTTTAAATTAATTGGCACGTGTGTGGTAGTAACTTACTTTCATAAGCTTGGAGAAGGACATATGTACTGCTTGGACTGGAGGGATGTGGGGTGGGAAGAGAGGGAAGGGGTTTTAATGCTCGTTAAGAAACAAACTTTCTTAAACTTTCATAGTCTATAGTGGAGCAACCAAAATCTGGATTTCATTTTACTGTAATGCCAATTTTAATAACAGTCATAAAATGTTCTTATTGTGCTACTTAATTGCTTTTACAATATATAAGGGATTTGACTAATGAGGTTAGTAAAATTGTTTCAGGGTCTACAACTTACTATGCAATGCCACTGTGGTTTCTTTTTCTGACACCTGTAACGAAGTTTTCCCATCAACTATGGACATAAAATATTTTGATACTGATCTATATTTGGCCAGCATTGTCAGTGTTAAGGTTATAAAAATCCATTTTCTTTTCTTCCTTTTAAAAGAACAATAATAAGTAATGTTGCTTCTGCTCGGGTTTGTATGTATTCTAGAGTATATGCTATTTAACTAATTTTGAGGATAGGCAAAATAGGAGTATGTGTAAGCATTTGTTACTAAAGGATTATTACTCAGCACTCTTCTTCTGTTCTAAATTTACCTGGATCAGAATTAAAAAGGCTGTTTTAGATGCACACTGGTATAGGGAAGAGAAGGAAAGCAGGAATAAGAGTGTGTGTATTTGCTGTAGTTTCTGACAAAGTGCCCTATGCTCAAATGTGACTGATCACTGTTAATGTGGGAGTTGTCAGGAATGAATGACATAAAATACAGTGATTTTTTTCTGGCAGGATGCAGCTCTGGCTTCACTATTTCTGCTTGCCAGGACTCTTTGTTTGTTTCCAGACCATCTGAGGACTTACCAAGTCTTAGAGCTCTGTCCCTTCTTACTTTATTTTTTCATTGTTGACTCTTTAATCCCTTTCTTTCCAGAATTACCCCGCTCACCTCAGTATCTGCCTCTGTACTTCTGTTTTCTTGTTGTATTGTGTAGCTTTTGGAAATACCTTGACCTTTCTTGACTCTAAATATGTGCTGTTTCCCCTCCCTAGTTCTGCATCTTCTCAGCTGGGTAACTTCTTTGTCAACCCTGGCAAGTCTTGATCTCTCTCCTCCAAACTCCCAGTCTCACTGATCTTTTTTTTTTTTTTTCCCTCAGACTGGTCCAAGTGATATTGACCTATCATCTATCCATCTTTACTGTCCTTCCAAAAAATCTTTTAAAAAAATTTGTAATTTTTCCATATAGGTGTTTCATGATTGAGGTGTTTTGTATGTGTTCTCATTTCCTAGTGTTCCTACTCCCTCAGGTACTTCAGTTCTGCTGATCTCCTTTGCTCCCCATCTCTTGCTATACTTTGTATTTTCCACCTGGAATATAGCGTTGTTAACTTCTCTTTCTAAAAAACCCAAAACAAATGCACTGCAAACAACAGATATCTCTATCCATAATCTCTTAATTCAACTATTTACTCATCTGTCATCTTTGGAGTTACGCTCTATTGACATATACTGGTGGCACTCACTGAAGTTCCTCTTTCTCTTGTCATTTGTAACCATTTTAGCTTGGATTTTTGTCTCTTTCATTCCACTGATACTGCTGTCACCACAGTTTCAGGTGACTTTAACCACCATCTTCCATTTTCATCCTCATCCTTTCTTGAAGTTTTATCTTTGATTGCTGTAGTCTTATATTCATTCTCATTTTAAACTCTTCAGTTCTCTATGAGAACTTTCTGGTGGCCCTCCTTTCTTCCTCTGTGCGTTACCTTTAGGTTGTTTAATTTGGACACACAAAACAACTGCTGTCCATGATCTAATACAACAAAGTAAATGTCTATTTACTAATACACCTTTTAACTACATACCCGATGCCTTTTGTCTAAATCGAAAATTTTGGACAGACTGATTTTTTTTTTTTTTTTTTTTCCCATGAATGACACTGTCCAGCCAGCTTCAGAAAGGCTAAAGCAGAATTTTTAATCTCAGTACTCTGCTCGGTTTCTCTTATGACACTGTTTCTTAATCACTATGGGTGATAAGAGGCCATCCAGCTTGTACCTTAACTTGGAATTACTTCTTTGGTTGGACTGCTGTGGATCTTCATTTTAACTAAATCAAGCAGTTTGTGTCTAAGTAGCTATTTTAAAATTTTGAAAAAGAAGCTATTTAAATAGCTGCTCTGTTGGCCAGCATGGCTGTAACACTTTGAAGTTACTATGTCTCAGTTACTGCAGCATCTTTTTCCAGCTTTGACAAATGTGAATTTAGTGTCTTCATGTGTTAAGGAGTGTGGCTGAAAGATTGCTTTCTTAGCCTGGCGCTTGCAGTGTAGCCCAACTGTTTGCATCCTTTCACTGAAAATAAAAGCAGTTTGTTTGAAGCGATACAGAGGAGAGAGAAAAGTGCTTCATGATTTGCCTATACTGTATCTTATCACTACTTGGATACTACAGAAATGTGACTCCCATGTCTGATTGTCCATTGATGCCTTTTTCTTTTAACGAGATACTTGATAAGCCTACCCATGCTCTCTTCAGTGATGCTGTGCATGCCAGGGATGAATTAATTGCCCATAAACATGTACTTGACAGCATCTTTGCTTTCTTTCAGATTTCCTATTTGGCTGCTGGATTTCTCTTTGGGTTTTTTGTTTTGTTTTGGATTGTGTAATGACTCCGAAAGCTGTTCATGTGGTTATTTTCTGGAATGCAGACCTGTATGTTTGACTGGTTATTTGCTTACCTCTACATCACTTTATACTTAGATTGTAAGCTCTTTGAGGGCAGGATAGGCTTAAATTTCCAATGGTACATTCATTCCCATTGGTACAATGGGTCACAGACTGGGGATTCCATGTGCTATGCTAATAAAAAATAACTAATTATTACTTTTTTTAATACAGTTCATAGAGGGGCCATTTGAAGAGTATTTAAAATGTTTGGAAAATCCACAGGTATGTTAAACTTTATTTGTAATAGAAAGTAGTACTTCTGTTGAAGTTGATGGGTAATTGAATTTTTTCTCACGTGTTTTTGACTGAGCTTAAGAGGTTTTTGGGTTACACGAATATATACTCTTATGCATGTCCTCTATTGTAAAATGATATGTGGATTTTTTTGTGTGTCTTGATGTAAACATGTTACTCAAAATTGTATCCAAACGTTTCTAGCCTCTGCAAATGCCAAGAAGCAGCATGGCTAGCTCTTTCTTGAAGACAGCCTTGAATAAAGGCCTAAAGGTTTAGGCGATGAAAAGAGAGTTAGTCATGTAAGGGATGTTATGAACAATAGCCACGGATTCTTACGAAGATAATAATTTGAAGCAGAATTATTATTCCCCTCCCTCGCCAATTTAATTTCAGTATTTTTGTTAGGGAGTTAACAATTCATGTAAGCGTAAGGGGGCGGGGAGGACTATCTAGTACAACATTGCAAAATCTGTTAATTTTTTAAAGTGCTTGTACATAAATTTTATTAAAATTTCCTCTTCTAGAAAGCAGAGCATGTAATTTTTGATGTTTTGTAGGGTTTTTTGGTTGTTGTTTCTTTGGATTTTTTGTTTGTTTGTTTGTGTTTTCCCCCTGCCATGCTTACAGCATCCCCAGTTAAGAGTGGCTAACCAGATGGTTCTTTATTTCAGTTTCCAAAATAAATGGTGGAAGGAGGAAAAGAAGTGGGTGTTAGCCTATTCTGCTTCTGTACTGCTTTGTTTATTTCAGGATTTTTAATTGCAAAGCTTTGTAAGTCAGTTCCTGAGGTTATATGCTATGCTAAACGGTAAATCATGCTGTTTTCCAGTGGAACATACTCTGCATTGAATGACACTAATGTGAATGGTTTACAGCACTGCAATGTGTGTACAGAAAATGTCTTTTTCATAATGTCTACTAACTTTTAAAAAATCTTTTTGAAAAACAGAACATACAGCAGCTTCTTTACATGATCAGAGAAATTAATGTTGTTCTGAATATGAAATATATATAAAAAAAAAAACCCGAAGAAAAACCCCTCTACAAATTGCTGCCCCAAACTTCACTTCAGTCATTTTTAATTTAGTAAGAATTTAAAAAAGGAAAAAAGTTAATAAAGAAATAATGAGAAAATCTAGTCACATCATGCTGGAGCACAGTACAGCAGTTAGACTGGGAATGGAAGAAAAATCTTGCTTTTCTATGATTTGAGTCTGGGTTATGGTGTTGCTGATGATTTACTGTTTAACAGCTTTAAAGGACAGATTTTTGGTCTTAGGTATCAATATACAGCTGCTTGCATGAGAAATGTAACTATTGCAGGTTCATTTTGGCTGTTTGGTAGTGCTGTCTACTTTGTTGGAGCACTTGACAAAACTGTATCGAGCCACTTGTACAGAAATTATCTGTGTTTTAGGCGTGAGAGTTAAGTCTCAAGGTTCTTTTTCTGGTTTGACTGTAGCTAAAGGTCTGCCTTCAAAGCATGACAGTTTTGAAGGTAAAGGGTAACATTTGTAAAAGCACTTGGTAAATCTAATGCCTGCGCTTTTCAAAAACCACTTTTGAAAAGCTAGACTGCTGGTTGGTTGAACAAAAGAAAAAGAAAACCTCACCACTGTATCACCTTTCAAAATCATACTTTTTAATGACAGATCTGCATTTATGTGATTGTTTTAAGTTACCTCAGTTTTCATACAAATCCATTTCTACTTTTGTAAGAAATTCCTCTAGCTTGTACCCCTTAACCACCTTACTGGAGTAGTTACTGTTATTTCAAAAAAACCCTTCAAATACAGTCAAAGTGTCTTGGCTGAATTTTGGACTCGGTGTTAATATATTTTTGACAATGATATCTTGCATCTCTTGATCTACACAGGAGGAAGTGTAATAACTGTGTGTATTTGAACTTAATTTTCTTTTGTTTTTTCAATACAGGAATGGGTTGGACAAGTAGAAATAAGTGCCCTTTCTCTTATGTACAAGTAAGAAAACCTTTAAGTATGTTTAATTGAGTTCAGTTCAGTTGTTTTGTTGGTGAATCAGTTGGAATAGCAAAGATGGAATTGTGTGTTATACTGTAGTTCTCCAGAAAATTACAAATATGCTTTGAAAATGGCAGCTGTCAAGGTATTATATAAAAATATTGCAAATCCCCAATCAAATGTCTTTTTCAAAGCTCATTTTCTAATGTCATGCATCTCATCTGCACAACTGATTGTGGATAGTGTCATACAATTTGTATTTTGTTAATTTTCACATCTTTTAATTTTTTGTTAAAATCCCTTTTCTTCCTATTTCTCACCAAGGCTTTAATACTAAGCCTGTTGCTAGACTGGGGGCTGTACCATTTTTTTCATTATCTCTGTACAAATGCTTTGATGTAGCTTGGAGTACTGTAGGCTGCATGCTAGAAAGCCATTCTCACATCTCCCCTGGTATGAAGTTGTATGTACCGATGTAAGGCTACCTGGTGTACTGCTGTAGCTTACTGTATTTTTTGTATAAACTTTCCTTTTTGCACTCCATCAGCATGGATGAAATAAAGAGTTTGTCAGGGGCCATAGCCTGAGCTATGCTTAAGAAATGTTTTGGTATTTATATGAAGATAAACACTCCTCTTGGTGGTGTACAGTTTTGCTGATGTATTTTAATTAAATGTAATCCTATATATTAATCTTTCTTCACAAAGTAGTATGAAACAATATGCTTGATATTTATAACTGCTTTCTAATGACTGTGCAAGGGCATGAGCAATGTACAGCATCTTTCTGCTGTTTGTGAACTAGTTAAATTCAGTATTTCAAAATGCTTACTGTAAATTAATGATTTCCTTTGTACTTGGACTCTTGATGAGACAGTTGATAAGAGGAAAGAAACAAACTAGTTAAATACTACTTTCAGGTACTTATATGAGTATTAAGTGTCAGAAATTGCATGAAATTCTACCTTTGCATTTTATGTGGTTAGTGGGACAGTTTAGAGTTGCATGTGCTGCATGGGTGGAAGAGGACTGAACTGAAAGTCAAAGTAAGTTTGGCCTCGGAAGCTTAAAGGGAAGGTCTGGTGGTTAGATTGAGCCAGGATGTAGAGGGACATAAGTCAACAAAATTGCATCTTGATTACATTGCAACCAGATGGTTATGATCTTCTGTTTGTTATATTTTTGGCCATGGAAGTGGTTTATTTTGAAGTCATGATACATTGGTATCCAGGACCGCAGTTGATCCATGAATACAGAGGCAAATTCTGGTTGTCGATAGGATTTTTCAATTTCTATGGGAAGTACGATTAGGTTTGTGGCATAGTTGCAATTATATGTAGTATTTCACTGCAGAGTTGAACGTGCAAGAAATATTACAATAACTGTTTTGGGGAGATTGGCTTCTATTAAAAAAGCAATTTAGAGGCTCTGGGAAAGTAGGAATGGTGATGGAGGTAAGGGGAAAGAGTTGCTTCCCTTCATGCGTGCTGGCAGACTCAAGGAAACCAGAAGTATGAATTTCCCATTTGGTGCCAAGTGGAGACGTGAGAGTTTCAGGCTTCTCAAGCATAGGACAGAAATGCAGTATGAAGAGGCTTGTTTTCATTTTCACTCCTCGGATCTGTCGAAAGTATAATTTGGTTATCTAGTAAATCTTCCTTGTCTCCCTGAAGCGGGTGGGTCTCTGAGCTATGAAATGATTTTCCTCTCAGAATTGCTTTTTCTGAGCTGTTGTAGAAAGTTTTGGTATTGTTTTGTTTTTAATCCAAAAACAGCACCTGTGAATATACTTAATCATTTTGCAAGACTGATAAAACTTTTGCTTGTGTGAGCAAAGAAGAAATTGAAGGAAGTGATAGGTGGCTGAGCAAAGAATTCAAAGGGAGGATTAGGGATAAAAAAAGAGAAAATAATTAAATTTAAGGTTATGACAGAGACTGATTATAGCAGAAAAACCCGTAGCAAAGATTGATAGTCTTTCAGTTTTTAGAAAATATGAAATCAAATAGCATGTCAGTATCGGTTCTGGATTTTCCTGTATTTGTCACTTTATACCCAGTTCAGCTTTTTATGCTTTTTAATGTAACAAGCTAAAAAAATAGTTGTAAGTGCAGAATGTAACTTCTAAATTTGCTTAATGGTAGTAGCTCAACTGTTCATTTCTTATATTTAATCTTCTTACACATAATGAGGTACCCTAACTTAGCTTGCAGTGATTAAAAAAATTTCTAAATCTGTTTTGAAAAACTATACTAGACTGATACCTTTGATGATGCGTATCTGTGAGCACTGCAACAGCATGCTATCTGCTGGTTCAGTCCAAGCTTCCTAAAAAGTTTCTGTTACCTCAGTTGAAGAGAAAAGAGGGCCACTTTAGATCTAGCAATTTGAGTTCAATGAATGCAGCGTGATGTTCGACTCCATGAAGCATGGAGTCCTTATCCAAAGAGAAAAGGAAACTGAGCCCTCTGAATGTCTGTCTGTTTTTGGTTTTTTTTGCAGTGTTTCATTCATTTTAAAATGCAAGGAAAGATTTCTTCTTGCTACACATGAAAAAACATGTGGAGGGCATGATTTTTCAGAGGTGCTGGAGGTTTGGTTACAGTATCTGATGCTGAGACAATGCCTGCTGATGGTCGGTTGGGCTTTTGGCACATTCCTTAGCACACTTTGGCAGCTGGGCCATGGTTTGGGAGCAGGAATGTTGTGTGGACCCTTCTGAGCATGAGAACTTAGTTTTGGAGGCAAGAAGAATTTCTGTGCACAGATGGGGGGCTGTGCTGTTAGCTGGCCACTATGTCCAGAAGAGTTCTTGCACGCGTGTAGTCAATCTGCTAGTACAGATTTAGCCTAAGCTGTTGCTCATCTTCTGGAAATTTACCACGGTTTCCTGTCTCTATTCATAAAACCAACCTCCTCTTTGCTCTGGTTGGTTTCCAAATGGCAAAGTGTAGTGAATTCCTCCAGGACTGGTAAGCCATCATCTTTCTAGACACAGCTCCAGAAAGCTCCAGAAAGTCTGGAAATTTGTTTGACTTGTTGGCTTTGTGTATGTTGTGCCAGCACATCTTATTCTAGTATATTCTTTTGTAAAAGTAAGCTTTTTTTCACCAGTGATAGCTGTACTGATCATCTTCAGTATTCTTTTCCACTAGGTCTTTTCTGTAGTTATGTATGTTTCTTGAACTTGACTTGAATATTCCAATTTCTATTGACATAAATCTTTAAATGAAATTTTAACTGCTACTTTTTTCTCAGGAAAGATTTCATAATATACCGGGAACCAAATGCTTCTCCTTCACATGTAACTGAAAATGGCTTTTCTGATAAGGTAAAAAAAATTAAATAAATAATTCCTGGCTACTGTGAAAGGCTGATTTAAGACTACTTCATAAACAGCAAGTAGTTTCATTTGAGTTTTACTATTCAAAGCAATGAAATGTTCTGAGAATTCAATTTTAACAAATTCTTTTGTATGTATTTAAGGTGCTATTCTATTAACACATGTAGCACTTTTTAATAGATGGTCCGTATTTGGGGTGCGGTGTATCTTCCTTGTAAACTGATTTTTACAAAATTTTCTATTACAAGTGCTAACTCGCATAGCTACGTCTGTCTTGAATTCTTTTTGACTTTTGGTCAAATTCTTCTTGGTTTAAAGGACATCTGCGAAACATTTTGATAATTTTATTGATATTTATTGATGCTTTGAGATCATGAGAGATAACAATGCTTTGATACTCTAGGTTTTGTATCTCACTTGATTTTTTTACATGAGCACTACCCTTTCAACTCAATTTAATGTATCTGTGTGGTTTTGTTAATAGGTATTGCTGTGCTTCTCAAATGGAAACCACTATGATATTGTTTATCCCATAGAGTATTCAGAAAAGGCTGCTCTGTGCCAGTGTAAGTATTATGTTGGTTAGTTAAAAGCATGTATTTTTACCAGAAATGTTAAAATGTTCACTATCGGGTTTCAGGAAGAGGCTGCGTATGAAAGTTTATTATAGTCATTCTTTAATTAGAGTTGTCAATGACTGTATGATTTTGGAGAGCGTGACTTCCTGTTGTGTCCTGATTCTTGACAAAGCAGATTATATACCAAGAGGAGATTTACCGACCAATTTGAATCTGGGTGGTCCAATATAACAAATTAGTACATTAACATTTTCTGTTTATCTGTTGCGTTTCTTTGGTCACCATTCTGGTTTTATTTTTGTATTTCAGACTGCTAGCAAATTGATTGTCTATGTTAAAATTATCCTTGCATGTGTAACTTTTCACAGAAATTACGGGGGTTGCACGTGCAAAAAAAAACTGTCTTCATTGGTTGTTTTCTTTACTAGATGGCAGAAATACCCAAAGGTCTTAATCGCCTTTGATGTGTTCTTGTGACAATCCCTGCAAGGATTCTAATTCCTTATGAAATCTGCCTGTGTGCAGAGTTAGAAGGCTAAGGCCAAGTTTGTCCCTTGAGAGACCTGATTTCTAGTAGTTTCATGTATACCCATTAAGCCATAGTAGCTGCAGCTGGTTTTGCTTCTAATGCCTTCACTGTTTCAGTTAGCACATCAAAATGCTTGCTTGCTTTGATTGAAGTAATTTGAAGTGCATCTGTAATGGTGGTATAAAAATCCCATTTACCTTGTAATTGATTTTTCCCTTCCGCTTTCTCTTCCTCTTCCCCAGCTCTGCTGTATGAGTTGCTTTATGAAAAAGTATTTGATACAGATGTAAAGAAAATCATAGCAGAACTTAGTGCTGTTGGTGTGACAGAGGAAAGTAACGGTAGCAGTGAAGTATCAGCGTCAGATTCAGAAGATGACAACTACAGGTAAATGCGATTTAAAAGTTAATGAAAGGTACCTATGGGTGACACATGTTGAAAAGTGTTCTGAATTTCTGATAGGTAATAGAATGTAACGGAGTTGAAAAACTTCACAAATTACTAAGAAAAGAAGCATGAAGAAGTAAACTTCGAACTTGAAATGTGTAATCTTCCCTGTACCTAAGGACAGGGGTTGGATTCCTCTGTTCTTCCTGCAGGCTAGCTTTGGGTCTCTTTACACAATGGAATATTGGCATTGCAACCTGTCCATCTTCCTGTTTAAAATAGCAGAATCCCTTGGGATTGCTGTCAGTGTGCCAGTCTGGCATGGTAAAACTCCATGAGAATTAACTTGGCTCACTCTTGCAAATGAGTAGGGTTACAGGAATCTAATCCAACTTGTGTTGCTTCCACATCTGGGGGCTGAAATGCCTGCTTGAGATGTGGCTAATGGAGAAATACAGATGTAGCTTGCTCCATGTTGTTCCTTGACCTTTGTGAAGTGGTTATAGCTGTGGGTTTGTATTCCTTTTGCTGGACCTGGATGCTCTAGCCAGCTTTGAGATTTTGACCTACTGATTCCTTTTGCACAGTAAGTCTTTCACAGTGCTGTTTTTGCATTTACATGTTGGCAGTTTTTCTTCCGTTTAGTACTGTTCTTAAAACCCTGGCTTGTGTGAGGTTCCATTGAAGCCATGGAGATTACGCTATGCTAGTGGATCGTGTCAGCTCTTCCTGCTGAGCGTCATTAAAGTCCTTTCTGGGGGCTCTGCTGTAGTCTGTATGGCATGTGGCAGAAAAAATTTCTTGAGATGTTGGGGGGTGATTTTTTTTTTTTCTCTCCAAGCTGAAAACAACAGAAGGGAAGACTATGGAAATTGCCACAGAAGGAAAACCAAGTTCTGGGAAAGGGACTGGTTTTCTTTCTTGTTTGGAAAAAAAAAAAAAAAAAAGAGAAATACCAGGGAACACTTCCAATTAAAATACAAAGTATTTCTGCCTCAGGGAACAATTATTGTAGTTAAATGTCAGAGAGTGGAAACCTTCTTTATTTCTTTCTGTTCTCAGAGCTTTCCTGGGCTTCATATGCGGTAGCATTACCCTGTATTTTTGGGATTCATAAGAAAATATACTGCTAACCTTAACAGCACCTTTGTAAATGAAGGTCATATGCTCACTTAGGACTATCAAACTCAAATGTTTTTGATTTAAACCATATGTCTTATGATGTAAGGGCTAGTGTGTGTGACCCTTGACCTAGTTAACACAAATTACAAACATTTTGCTGTGTTTCTGTAGTCTTAAATTTTTGGCTTCTCTTAAGGTTGACTTTAATCTGTTTCAATACCTAGTTTTCCAGAAGATCTTTTTCATTTTAGAAAGGTGGGCTTTTCAGTTATGTTATTATTGAATGTAATAGTTCAGTTAGTTTTAGAGAAAAGATAATGCTGGCAGCTGTACTACTACTGCTGTAGGGAAAAATACAAAAATACTTGTTTGGGTTTTTTTCTGTGGAAGGTAAATTTCCAGCAATGTCAGGTATAGAAAACAAGAGTAAATTAGAGTGCCTGATGCCAGTTGACTGATGGAGTAGCTTTTGCTTTTGAGTGTGTGGTTTTTTTTGTAATGTCTGCTTTTGTTAGGTTTTCCTTGTGTAGCTGCAAAAATTTTAGAGTAATTTTTGTTTCCCTTGCCTGCCCCCCCCCCCTTTTTTTCTTTGCTTAAATGATGGCTAAGTCAGTATGTGTGAGACTTTGGAAAACCTCTGCTTGAAACAAAAAAAATCTTATTTTTCCCTTTATATGATATAGAAATTCAGCTCTTGTTCTAGGCACCTATTTCATTTTAAGAGATGGGGATGTTCTATGGTAAGCTTGTTCTTGAAAAATACGTAGACAGTGATAGTTTCAGTGTTTTTATCTACTTCCAACTGATTTCTACTTCCAACTACTTCCAACTGTATTACCACAGCTTGCTTCTGTCCTTTTGCAGAAGTAAAGTTACAACAGTTAGTGATATGAATGGATTGAAATCTCTTTCTGGCAACAAGGTATTTATACGTTAAGATTTATTTTCTTCCTCATAACTTGTACTCTGCTATATTTCTTCAGTGTTTAATGTTCATGAGAGAATGAGTTTCTAGTTTTCCTAATGTGTGATATCTGAAACTGCTTATTTCTTTGTAAAGTAATGTTTGCTTTTGGTGCGCCAAAAGGTGTGTATAGTGACCTTCTCAATGCTGCTTAGTTCTTAATTTTGCTCTGGTATGGTTAAAAGAACAGTATTGAACTAATTTTTCAAAGCTCTTTATGCTTTATGTATTTTCAGCTTCTTTATATTTCGTTTTAAAGCTTGAGCACTGTGGCTGAAAAATGGATAACTGTACATCTTTAGGTAGTTGACCATTTAGCACTTTGTTTTGTTTCATACAGCACCTTAAGAGCAATGGGAGTCCTACCTTGTTGGTCTTGCCTAAAAAAGTTCTTAAATCACTCAATCCATCAGTTTACAGAAATGTTGAATATGATGTTTGGCTCCAGTCCAAATGGGGTAAGTAACTGAATACTTAAAAGTTGCAGTTTTTGCAAGCTGATGTATAAAGTGAATCCCTCTTGCAGAACAGTGGTGCAAATGGCAGTTTGGGTTTAGGCAGAAGTCTTCCTCACATGGGTCGATGCGCAGATTTAAGGCCTGAACTTGTGGTTTGCATTTTCACTGCATCAAGAAAGTATCTCTGTTGGTGTATTTAAACTAACAGTATATTACTGCTAATGTGTTTACAGATCAGCAAAAACAAGATTTCTCTATTGCTGCTGGCATGCAGTACTCAGTTGGAGATAAATGTAAAGTAAGTAACATTGAATTACAGTTTATAGAGACATTAACGTTTTGCTCAAGATGCTGATTTCCTCTCCTTGTTAACTATATTGATATATAGTTGCTACTTTCTAAATATTACTTGCTTATGTCTTCAACTGAGCATATGCTTATTATATAATTGATGGTGGTGTTCGTGACTTCCCAGCACACATGTAGAAAAGGTGTGTAATAGAACGTCTGATTAGTGCAATATTACCGCATTAAAAAGCATGGTGATTCTTCCTCTTGAACTATTCAAAGTGTTAGACAATTGCTCTTTAAATTCTATTAAAACTTGCAGTAAGTATCAGTGCTTAAGAAGAAATAAGATTTTTCCATTTAGCATTCGGATTTTAGATTAAACTCCTTACATGTGTTAACTGAACTGGTGATACTTGGCTAAATATAGTTCTTTCTAGGACATTTGACCATCTATTAAAATTACTAATGTTGAAGTGAAAATACTCAGGTTTATCGTGCAGCATGGGGGCTCTTTGAGTTTGTACTTCTAATTCCATTACGCTAGTGAAAGCATAGTAAATAAATTGCAGGAAAAACACATTCCTAAACTTCAGGGAAAAAAACCCCAACACAAACAAACGAAAAAAGGGCAACCCTCTCTGCCCCCAAATGACAAACCTCCAAAAGCCCACAGAAAACAAACAGAAAAGCCTAATGTAGAGTTTATTATTTATTGTGTAATAGTACTGGCTTAAAACTTGTATTTAAGGCCCTAAGGCTGTCTCGTGTAGTATTTACTACAGGGTACAGATACTATTAGTAGAAAAAACTCTAGTAGTTAACATACTCTTGCTGTCAAATTTTATATGTATGCGGCAAGGCAGTAAATACATGGCATAAAAAGACTGGAAGGGAAGATGAAGTAAATAGTGAAAAGTGGAGTTGACCAAATTAATACAACTGGAAAGCCAAATGTTGTAGCTGAATGTTATGAAAATTATATTTAATGGAAGAATTTTAAGGACGCAATGTCAGTCAGACAAGTAACACTGATGATCGTGTCTGAACAACTGTTTTTGGTTGTTTTAAACATTCTGAATAGTAACTTCAGAAGTAATTGGTGCTCCTTATGTGCTTAACTAAACTGGATTTCACTGAGTTCTTTTAATGAATTTTTAACAAGGGCAAGTTTTGGGTTTTATTCTGAGAGAAAGATGTTTTCAGTAAATCTGAAATCCCTTGATACCCTGATTACTTCAACTTTCTCATATAGTTTTGAAAGCGGAATTTCATAAACTGGTATTACCCAGCAAGCTTTCTGGATTTTTCTGTTGTTTTTTGACAGTATTTGTATTTCTTTTTGAAGAAGCAATATGGATTGAAGATATGGTTTTGGCACATTTACTGAATTAAGTGGTGTTTATTTCTCTGTTCTTCTGTTGCCCAAAGTAAAAGTTCTCGTTACTGGTATTCTAGTTATGTCCTCTGATTGTATTATTTGACGCTTATGTGCGGTTTTTTCTTTTTCTTTGTAGGTGCGCTTAGACCATAACGGGAAATTTTATAATGCTCATATTCAAGAAGTTTGTTCAGAGAATGGGCCAGTTGTTGTATTTGTAGAAGAGCTTGGAGCAAAGTAAGGGCTTAATCTCTTTCAGAGAAAAGATTGCCAAACTGAACACTGGGCATGGCAGCATTACTTTACTTCAGAGTTAATTTCAGCCCCTGAAGTATATCTACTGAACTTGAAGCAGTACTATGACAAAATTGTTAAGAAAATGACACGCTAAATGAAAAAAAGGGGGTGGGTGGTTGTTTCTGCATTGATTGTCGATTCAGACTTTTTTTTCTTTAGTGCTAAGTAGCCTGGATATTACTTGCAGAGGACACTAGTAAGTACATTATTGTTAGAATTTTTTTGTGCAAGATTCAATTCTAAACAGATTGACACCATCCTAATTACAAAGCACAACAAGCAACACTTTAATTAGATGTTAGATTTGTGACAAGCTTTTCATATTGAAAGGTCCATCACAGCACCTAGTTTCTCTGTTGGTTGAGTAGCTCTGCCTGTTTTCACACGGAGTGCCAATTTTCTGTTTAGGTCAGAGTCACGTTTGCCCTATGCTGGGACTGTTAAAAGCTGTTGTTGGGGATTGCGGTGTGGTTTTTTGTGTGCTGTTGGTTGGCTGGGTGTTTTTGTTGTTTTCAGAGGCGGCAGTGGTGGCGGTTTTCATTGTGGGGGGTGGTGTGTTTTGTTTTTTGGTTTGTTTTTTTTTTCGGGAGGTGGGCATGGGTGCAGTTTAAGACCTGTTTTTGAGCTCTGCTGTAAGTTCTGTAACTCTTCTGGAGCAAAAAAACCCCAAAGTTGTGTAGTTTGGGAAGAGGAAACACTTTCAGTCAGAGTGAATGAGGGAACGAGAAAGGTGCCCATTAATCTCATCAGACCTCATTTTGTTAAAATAAATAAAAAATAAATTGTCTTGCACTTTGTTCCTTTTTTAAATTGAGATTTAATCTGATTGGAACTGTGTATTATAGATTTGAATGTCTTCCTTTCAAATAACGTAAAGTTGTTTGGACATCCTACAGCATCCTCAATTAAAACAGCAGTAATTGCTCTGGGATATAAACCACCAATATAATGTTTTTCAATCTTGACATCTATTGCAGTGTTTGTGGTAATTTTGCCTGAGTCTGTTGGTTTTCTGTCTGCCCTGAATACGTTGTAATACTCACTTCACAAATGATTGATCATTCTTTACCAGATAGGCTTGTATCAACTTGTCAGAGAGTTTTATTTATAAAAAGGGGAAAAAAAAGAAAAGGTTTGTTTTTCTGCATGTTGCTTGAGTGTAATCATAAAGAGCAAAGGACTTTGCAATGCTCTCAAAAACTGAAAGATCCACCAGTCTTAGTAAACATGTAGTATTAATTTATGTAAGCCCCGGTCTGGTCTTTAATATAATTTTTTTCTCCATAATTCCTTGTTTTGTAGGCATGCTGTCTCACTGAAGAGCCTTAAACCTCTTCCACAGGCCTCTCCTATGGAGGGCTGGAACACTGTGCCAGGGAAGAAGATGAAAAAGTTTTTCCCAACATGGGGTCAGAATGCTCAGCCCGGTAGGATTGTACCTGTCTTTGGGACAAAATGTCTGACAATAAGGATTCTGCCACACAAAGAGCTTAAAAAATTATTTAAAAAAATGTATCTGTTTTCACTTCTTTATTACAGATGCAGATGGCAGAGGGCCAAAGAATCAGAGCAAGTCAATAAAGCCCCAGTCAGCACTACCTCCTCGACTTCAGCATACTGTGGGAACCAGGCAGCATCAGTTCTTAGGTTCTGGACCCCAACCTTATCAGACCTCAACTGAGCAAAAAGCTCCATGCAGGAATCCTTCCCAAACTGTAAGGTAAAACTGCAAATAACATCCTCCTTATCTTGAACTCTGGCTGAGCTTCTTGAAGCCCAAGTGTCTGCTTCAGATGCTTCCAACATGCTCTTTTGAAATATGTTGCCGTTAAATTCTTCAGCGGTGTTCCAGGTCCTTAAGAATACACACAAGCACAGGAAAAATAATTATTTTTTTTAATTTTATTTTTAAATTTTTTTCAAAATTGCTATCATCGTGAGCTCCACTTTTTTTTTTGCATGGCAGCATCTTCCCTGCAAGAAAACTACCAAACCTGCAGTTTCTCATTGGAAAGTGGTTGTGTTGGGGGTGTGTGTGTGGTTTTTTTGTTTTCTTTTTTTTTTCCTAGTTGGGGCTGAAGTAATGTTGCATGTAGTTCTTGGGCATGGCTAAGATCTTCCCTCAGCTTCTGCAAAACCTGTCATAGAGAGGACTCTTTCATGTTATTACTGATCGCTTGAAGGAGTATAAGAACGGCATTTTGCCTGCATTTGTCGGCAGTGATTTTTTTAATTGACTGGGCTGCTGCAGCAGAGTTTTTCATCATCGTTGCTACTGTTCTGTCCTATCTAAAAGACTATTCCGTACTTGGTTACAAACCCAAACTCTTCATGGTCTGTTCTGTCACTCTTCTGTATCGTAACTCCTCATGGAATAAATGGGGCTGGGGTGTCTTTGGAGTCTGCCACATACAATATCCTAAGGGCGTTTTTCTTCCACCTTTAACCTAAATAGATAAGTATCCCAAGATGTTTAGCTAAGTAATTCAGAAAGCCAAAACAGTGATGTTGTTTTTGTGTGGCAATACTTCAGACATGGAAAACTAATGCATTTTCCCTTTTGTTGTTGTATTTACAGAAATCTTCCTCAACTGTCTCTTACATGTTTATATGTAGCATGTGGGGGCGTGGTCAGTTCTCAATTGGCACAGAAATGTATTAGATCACTTGATGTAGGAATTGGTTTTTTAAACTGTGATCTAATAATTACCGTTTGTTAGAAAGTCTTTCAAAATTGTATCGAACTGAATAAATAATGGACAAAATCTTTTCTTTCTCTTCCTTAAACTTTATGTGTGTGGGTAACTTGCAGTAGGCAGAAAGGGATCTGGTATATGTGGAATCACATAAGCAGTGCTGTATAATTATCTTCTTTCTTCCATCTAAACAATGGCTTTCTGTTGTGTTTGATACCGGTGAATTTCTTAGTCAAAGTGATCCCATTTCATTTTTCCCTTTATAGAAAACCAGACCGGGAGAGAACTGAGGATCTGAACCATGGCAGCAGAGATTGTAACTACTTTGGCTTATCTCCAGAGGAACGCAGGGAGAGACAGGCTATAGAAGAGTCTCGTTCGCTTTATGAGATCCAGCAGAGGGATGAGCAAGCTTTTCCTGCTCTTTCCAGTGTATGCTTTTTTCATTGTGATTAATAGTGCATTTTTCATACTTGCCCATGAACCTTTAATTAGCAATCGTTATTTTGCTGTCCATGCATTACAGTACAATTTGGAAGTTAAGGATGTTTTCTTTACTCTCACTTTCTACATAGAAGTACGCAAATCTACAACACTTTGTGTAGTCAAGATAAGACACATACGTACTAATTTCCCTGGGAATAGTTGGTGTGCGCCATACATGGTTCTTTAGGCATGTAAATACAGTAGACACATGAGCTTCTGAAAGCTGTGGGTATTTTCCTTCATGTTCCTTCTGGTTTTGGACAGCTCTGTGCTCCCTTACAGTTACTCAGATGTTGTCTTTTTTTTGTATGGTGGGATCAGGCTTCAAGGTGAAGAACTTGCTCTGAAGTACAGTTTAATTTAGCTGAGAAATAGCTCAGTAAAATGGCATTGCGGCGCTTGAATTAGTAGCGGAGGTGACTAGGTGATTGTTTCTGATTTGGTTTGCATAAAGCCTGTTGTATTTGTCAGTGACTCTTCTTTTTAGCCTGAGAACTTACTGGTGTGACAACTTGCCTGGTGTCATAAGTAATACAAATTCTTTGTCAGCCTTTCCCTTTTTCTGTCGTGGAGCTGAGCTGGCTTCAGTGGACTTCTCTATGTCTGAGGGAAGAAGGTGGCCTTTAGATTTTGAGAGTTTATTTTATTGATGCAGTTTTTGAAGAAAGTGGGTTGGAGTCTCAGTACACGCAGGGAGTGAGCAGGTCTTAGGGGTAAAAAGGGCTGCTGTTTACCAAGGTTTATTCTAGAGATATGGAGGGCTTTTTGGATTTAAATCTGAGGGCAAACAGAAACAAAAACCAGGCTGAGAGGAATGCGTAGGTGAAAGATGGGCCTTAAATATCTCTTGCTTTGTGGAAGTGACATTCTGTGCTATATCTTTCAGTTCTTGAGCAGTAGTAACTTGGTGTAACTGAGAAGAAATGAACAGCTCTTTTGCACTGCCAAGAGCAGACTAAGTCTGAAGCCTAACGGGCGGTGGTTGCTCTCTTTCTGTGAGCTGTGGTTAACAGAACAGTATGCTGTATTTGCTCACCTGAAGGAGGAGGATGTGGTTTTAAAGCTATACTATCTTGAGTGAAGTGTTTTTTGTTTGTCATGTAAACTAATGACATGAATGCTTTTAAAGGACACTGCAAAATTTAGCAATGAATGAAAGAGTGGATGAATCTGATACTTACCATGACTGCTCCCCCCCTCCCTTTCTGCCTATCATGGGTATTATGTGTCATGAAGGCATAATAGTGTCATATCAGATGATGGCAAAGTGTTATCTCACTTATATAAAGTCATATTTCTGCTTTTCTAAACTTTTTTAGAATCAGTCGGTCTGTCAGGCTGCAACACAGACTGTGGATAATTTAAACCAGAAAAAGTTCTCAAATAATGAGAGAAGAAACAGCAAGTGGGCAGCAGAGGTGGAAGAGCAAAAGGATAAAGGTAAAAATAAATGTTTTTAGATAAAGGCTTTTTTGTTTGCTTATTTTTATTACCAGCCTCAGAATTTGTTCAAGACAGGGCATTTGTTCAGGCAACGACGGGGAAATTATCGTTAAGTAATAGTGCCAGACTAAGCTAGGCTGAAGGTAGCAAAGGTGTGGTTTGGGAAGAAAGTACATGTTTTCCTGCTTTGAGTGTGGCTGAGAGCAGATTCCTTGCTGGGATTTTTTTAGTACGTGGGAAGAGGTATGAGAGAAATGAAAAGACTATCAGAGCTACCCTAAACTCGATCCTGTAGAAATTCCAATGAGTGTGGCAGAAGGTGCCAGTGGGAGGATTATTAAGAGTGCCTACTGTAGTCGGTTAAGAGGAAACCAGGTAAAAGTATTCAATGTGGTATGGTTAAGAATTAGCGTACAGAAGGAGGGGAGAAGATGGTGTACAGAAGAGTGGAAAACCTCCCCACTTACAGCAGAAAGAGCTGTCACAGGGTCAAAACTTGTCTGGGTTTTTTCCTCCCAACCCCAGTCTGTTGAAAGCTCTTTAAGCTTTTCTTCATTCTTCTTTTCCTCTTCTGTGAGTAATAGATGAAAGTTGAAGCTGGCTGTCAGGATCTAGTTAGTATATCTCTGCTAAATGCAACCGATACTTTTTGTTTGTTTGTTTTTTGTCCTGTCAGCTTTGCCGTAACTAAACATTGACTTTGACCATAGCTTCTTCCACTACTTTTTTTTTTTTCCTTCCTGATTAAATAAAATTCAGACTCTCTAGCCTCCTCTTAGAAGCTGTTCTTTCCCTCCCTTTTCTTGAAGTTTTTGTTTTCTCATCTCTAACAGCAGAGGCATTGCTGTTGTGTATTCATGGTACTTGTGCTCCTTAGTTCCTTTTACAACATGTGAGACTGTTCAAGAAGGCCTTACAAGGACTGATGCTACCTATTTTTCATTCTCCGAGCATCTGAAAACTTGTTTCACTTGAAAACTTCCATCAGCAATGCTAAAAAGAATGTTCATGTAGAGAAAGCTCTTAACTACAGTGTCATGATAGGTTTTGCTGAAGTGCATGGCATGTACAGGTTTCCCTGTTTTTTGTGACACTCTGGATTGCGTTGCCTCTTCTGAAACTAGGTTAAAAATCGTATAGGAATAAACTACTTCCTTATGAGTATTTAGAGATTCCTGTTGATGCTTGGGGAATTGGCAGTAATTCTTATAATTAATATTGTTACAATTTACTTTGTTGTCTAGTTGTGATGGTGCATATACTAGGCTTTTAAAAAGTACCTATCTATTTAGTGGCTACTATTAAACTTATGTGCATTAATTTGATTAACAAGCACTGGTAACCAGCTTTGAACATAAGCTAGAATGTGAAGAACTTGTACAGCTCTTACTATATGAAGATTATGCCATGACTGTTTTCCAGCACCATCTCCCCGCAACAAGTGTTTTGCTGGTGCTTGAGAAATTAAACTCTTTCTGCATCAGTCTGAAAACTTTGTAGATCTTTTGAACCATTAAAAACCTCCTAAGCTTATCAATCTTTTACTCGGTCTAAAGTAGACAAGACTTTTAAGCTTCTGGTATCTTAACGCCTGAATATGGAAATGCTGATCAAAACATTTTCACTTTAAGCAAAGTACAAACTTTCTTTTTCACTAGGAGGGACTTAGGATGAATGATATGTGTTTAAAGAGACAGCTATGTTTCTTTCCTGCTTCCCTCAAGCATCAGTGAAATGGTTAACAAGCATCAGTAAAGAACTCCTGTGGAGCTTTGAAAACTGGGTTTGAAGTAGTAGCTCTGTTACTGCCCTAACAACTGTTTGTTTTAGGATGCTTTGATCTTTGATAAAAATTTAAGTTTTCTGAAGTAATATGTGCTGAGGTAGGTTTTGTTTTGAAGATTTAACTTTAGAAAGACAAACTTTTAAGTGGCTTAAGTTGTGATAGCCATAAATGGTGTAATGGTTCATTTACTAGGTTATGTCTTGGTGTTACAGAGTCAAATTCCAGGCAGATCCACTTAAGTCAGAAGCTTGAGCCAAATTCATCTGAGGTAATCTTAAAGAAAAGACCAAATTTTTTCTTAATGTTATTGCTTCTCTGATACATGATTAGCAGAGCAATAGCTGCCTTTAGAGCTGTGATTGCTGCTGCTGCTTTACAGCTTTTAGTGAAATACTTCTAAGGTTGGAGGCTTGTATTGCTGTCAGCTTTCCTCAGCCCCTGTAATCCATACTTATAGTCTTTCTCTGCAACCTGAGTTCTCAAATCCGGGCTATCGAGAGCACTTGTGAATCTGGATTTGTAACTGCTTAGTACAGTCCATATGTTCAGTATAATGGGACCAGAGAAGATTTGATGTTTACTAATAGCTGCTGTGCTAACAGACCATGGTCTCTGAAGTTCAGTGGAGATTTGTGGCCTCTTGTTGGCTTTTAACCTTTGCTGTCCTTTCAATGAGCAGAATGTTACGCTAGTTATAATAGTGATTGGGTGCTTAGCCCACTTTGTATGTAGTGTGGTTTAATATCTTTGAATGCCTCTTTGAAAAGTAAATCTTATTGTTAGACTAGCTGTGTCTGTTTCTAACTTTGCTTTAGAAGAATAGTCAAGATGAGAGTTTTCCAAAAGCTTCAGCTCCTTTGGAACAAGTGAAAACAGATTCTCCGATTCTTGCTGAGCAAGTAAGAAATGTTTGTTTGATTTCAAAGTTTTCCAGTCAGGAGACTTCAGACAAAGGGGAGCTTCATCACAGCCACGTATGTATTATAATACTGGCTTTTAATTACATAGTCATTTCTATGGTGATAATGCTGAAATTTTGTATTTACATCTAGGAATCTATTATGTCTAACATAAAGAATTTAAAAGAACAACGCTTCCTAGAAAAGTAAAAGTATATCCTTCCTCTTCTGAGAGGGGCTACTTCATATCTTTCTGCTAAGACAGCTGTGATTTTAACTTCTTTACCTTTTGCCTTTTCAGGTTTCTCCAAGGTTATTGGTAATCATTTGTGAGGGTGGCTTTTCTTTTGGATGGGAGAAATTAAATGTAATGCTTGTGGAGGTGGTTATAACACTTCTGGCTGTCATGGTACAGGCATGTTCTGGGTAGAGCTCGGTGCAGAGTTCTTCACAGTGATGTGTAACGTACCTCGGACATCTCTTACGTATGCAGCCTGATACGTTAGTAGCTGATAGTTTGCTGTGGTGTTGGTCAATAGTCTGGGTAATACCGAGTCATCGAGCCTTTGTTGGTGGAAGTCAGACACATGAAGGGTCACCAGCAATGGTGATTTAGAATAACTTTGTGTTATCTCTTTGTTTTTATAGAACCTGACAGACTGCTTACCAAGCCTAACTCCAACACCCTCACCAGTCTTTTCTGAGATGCATTTACCTCCAGCAGTGCCTTCAGTACCAGCCATTGTGCCAGCTTGGCCAAGTGAGCCAACAGCCTATGGACCAGCAGGTTTGAAGAAATATTAACATAAATGAGAAACCACTAGCCCTGAAAAATACTTTAACTGTCTTGCTAAATTGAAGGTACTTCCAGGAGCCGCGGTTTCCTGCAACTTTGCATTCCACAGGCAGTCATTTATAGGAATATAGTTTCTCACTGCTGAAAGCTAGTGAGAGTTGTAGGAGTTCTGGTATATCTTTGATTGGCCCATATGTGTAGTTTGCTTTACTCCCTACCTGAAGTTGGAAGAGGGATGCGTACTCGATTCTCTTGTTTTCCTCCTGAGTGGGATAGCGTTGAGTTTTGAGGGGGCTTACTCAGAGGATCTGCTTGAAGTGTAGCACACTGTCAGCACATAGAAGCTTGATTATGTGTTTGTGCTCTGTGTACCATGTAATATTAAAGCCCCTTGATTTACTAAGGACGGTCTGGTATGTCTGGAACTAATGAGATCCATTTGGACCTGAGCTGCAAAGCCAGTATAATGTTTTTTCTGCGCTACACGTATCTTCTGGTACGTGGAATTTTTTTTGATTCAATATTGCTCACTGGATCAGGTGCTGCATTTCTTGTCCCGCTGTTGGGTTTCTGTACAAGAACTAGCTTTCAAATCTGCTTACTATGTTCAGATGATACAGTAATAATCCTCTCATAGTTGACCGCACCTGTGGCAGAAGATGCGTAGCCCATGTAATGGAAGCTCAGATGGAGGGTTGACTGTAAATGCCTGGTTGGAATGAGAACTGCAGAGATTTACACATAACTTACCAGTTCCCCCCTTTTTTTTTCCCCTTCCTATTTCCTTCTGGTATTAATAATTCTAAAAATAAATATGGGAATGCTTTATCATTTCAGGAAAGCTTAACTGTTTTACTCTTTCTGAAAATTATTCTCTGCATTTAGCCATGTCTTTTTTTTTTGTTTGTAACTTCCCGACTCAAGGATATTCTATATCTTCCTGAATACTGGTGGTTGGTTTCTTCTCCCTTCTGTCTTTTGAAACTTGCTTTCCTGCTGTCACTTTCTTTTGTGATAGTACATAGTTGATGTGTTTCTTTCCCATAGGTATTCCAGCCCAAATACCTGCTTCTTCATTGATGCCAGCCCCAGCAACGGGACCTGACTCTATTGTATCACAGGCTCAGGTAACATCTGCTCCAGTTGCTGGAGTTCCTGTGTCGCTGCAAGCAGTTAACCAGCCTTTAATGCCTTTGCCTCAGACTCTGAATCCTTATCAGGATCCACTATACCCTGGATTCCCTTTTACTGAAAAGGGAGAAAGAGCCGTTGCACCCTCTTACTCCCTGTGCAATACTGGGGAAGACTTACCTAAAGGTGAGAAACTAGAAGCGGGGTCGGGTTTTATACCATTTTTCCTAATAGGTTTTCTTCTCTTTAAATGTAGATTAGGACAGCTTCATTGATCCTGTTGTTAGTCTATGTCAGAAGAACTAATCGTTGTCATTCCATGATGTAAGGTGTGGAAGGGATTATTGAATAGAGTTTTAACTTTTTAGTTTGCATTGCTAACATTGCGATTATTTTGCGTGGTTACATCTGGAAATTGGATATGATCATTTTGTGGTTCTTAGCTTGACCCACCGTAACTTCAGGTTTTGTGAATGTAAAGGATTTTTTTTCTCTGGGGAACTGCTTTCTTTTTACAGTAACAGGTTTTCTGTTGTAATCAAAACCTTGGAAGTTGTTGAGCATTTCCTCTCTGGTCTGGGATACAGGTTTTGGCATACTACAAATATGGAATATGCCCATAAAGAACATACCATGTCTGACTGTGCAGTGGTGTTTTACTGAACCGTTTCTTTACAAACGAGAAGTTCAGTTCCACAAACTGTTAAAACTGAAATGTAAACTGTGGTTGTGCTCTAGATACCTTAACTGTGGCAAGCACCCACCACCTCCAGTCAATCAGACATGCAAGCAGCAGCTTAATACCAGTGTTCCTCTACTGAAATGGAACTTTCTGCAGAGACTAGTTTTTGGATCAGATGAAGTGTAATATTTTAGGTCTTCATAGATCTTTTTCTGTTGTTTTTTTTTTTTTTTCCCCCAGATAAGAATATTCTTAGATTTTTCTTCAATCTCGGTGTGAAGGTAACTCTTCAAACTTATTTATGTTTTTGTGTGTGTGGTACCATAAAATTTGGTTGTGTTTGGTAGCACTTAGAGTGCAGGCGTTTGATTGCTGGAGCTGTGCGCTTCACTTTCAAATTTGAAATACTTTCTTCTTTTGTCTTCTGTTAACCGGGTTCCCAGCAGTGGTCCACACTGCAGTTCAAGTTCACAGGAATAAAATTTATCTCAACAGTGACAGTGAGAACTATTGGCTTACAGCTGTGGCTATACAGTCAACAGATTGTGCTTTACAAATGCACAGGTAAGCCATTGTGAGTTTGAAGATGTATTTGTTCAGAAGCAGGGTATAATAAAAAGACCCTCAGACTTTGACCATGTCCATGTACAGGCAAAGCCATTGCAGTACAAATATCTAGTATGTCTTTCCCTGTGGATGCTCCCTTAAGTAACCTGCATGTTTCTCCTTTCTGCTGAGGTTAAGGACAACAGTATTTTACTTTTAGCCTTCCAAATAATTATAATAATAGTCCATGTGTTTATGTGGTGCAAATCTGTGTGGTTAGGGAAGAGGCTTATCCAAAATAGCAACGTTTCCTATTTCTCGGTAAGGACTAGGGGGTTTTTTGCTTAGTTTCTCCCTTCTGCACATAAAAAAGAAACATTTTTATCTTCTCTTACTCCTGTCAGGCAAGCTACTTTGGAAGAGGTGCTGAATGCTCTGAGGCTTATTCCACATGACTTTGAACCCAGAAGTAATGATTTTCTTTGGTGTCTGTGCATGGGAAGAGGGAATGTTCAGCACAACTTACAAAGTAAACTTGGATTAATAACTGTGTGCCTAATACAAGTCTCTTTGCTTAATAGAAATTCCATAAGCCAGAAATAAGTATCACTGAAATATATTTAAACAGCAGTTATTTCATCAGCCTACATACGTTTGGGACTCTCCTTACGGAGATGGTACCAAAAATGGTACTTTGCATTTTTTGGGATGTAGTCTGTCACTTTGGTGCTTCAGCACCATCTACTGGTCAAAGTACCGTGTTGGAGTAGTTGTGCTCCTCACTGGTGACCAAGCAGCGTGGTAGACCTGGGAACTACGTTTTGCATTACCCTGTCCGCTGCCTTGGTCCCGGGTCCTGCCGTGCTGTTACTCACACCCTTCCAGCTGCTCGTGCAGGGTGAACCAACTAGTTCCTGGTGAGAGGCAGACGGGGTGGGCGTACCAGGGTGGGTTTGCTCCAGGAACCGTTTCTACAGATAGTACAGCTGTGCCAGCTGTTGGGCTCTGCACTCTACCTACATCAGTGTTTTCTTAAGACAACCTCGTGCCTCCCGCAGCCTTACGTGGTGTTCTGTATGGCCTGAAATAGGTATAATATTTGGCAATTTGTATTATGCAATCATGCTACAATGTTGCTCTTGGGCCAGTTGCTAGGTACCATAGTACAAACACAAAGACTGCCTTCATAAACTGAGCAGTGTGACTGTAGGCCATTGTGCACTAGTTAGCTAATGTGGAAGCAGAGGAAAGGTGTTGCGTTAAAGGGGAATGGAGGCAGGACTCCAGGATTGTGAACGTAGCTTGTGTTCATTAACAGCACAGAAAAGGTTGCTGCGGAAAATGCTGCGTGTCCATTGCGTGACTCTCACCAGTAGATGGAAGTGTGTTGTATTTTTTAAAGAAACCTATCCCCCTGCTTTATGAAAGGTCTTTTAAGAAAGCTGGTCTGCGGGTTGTGTGTGTACACATGGATTTTAGTCTTTACAGATTGTCCTTGGGGAAATAATCTTAACTCCAGGTCTCAGTGTAGTATTTTTTTTTTCTTTTCCCCCTTTTTTTTTTTTCTTCTTCTTCTGGTTTGGTGTGGGTTTTTTGAGGTGAAAATGTGTGCATGGTGTGACTTGTTTGGATTGTTGATCTATTAGAATTTTGAGAAGTGAGCTAGTAGAGTAAATTGCTGATGAATAGTTGTGATTCTGGAAAATGAATTTGAAATGTGTCTCTTCAAATGCGTAGCTAAAGCTTGACTTAATAACATGTGTTTATATAGAAATTGTTACTAAGGTAATTTAGTTTTCTTACTGGTCATAACTTGCCCATTTCGACTGCATTTGGAAGGAAAACAAAACGAGAGCATCATCCTGGGGCCTAGCTATTTAGAACTGAGGGCAGTCACTGTAAAAAAAAAAAAAAAAAAAAAAAAAAAAAAAAAATTAAAAAAAATTGACCTTTACTTTCTGTAACTGTTTCAAAATGGTAAATGACCTGTATGTCTGTCTGAACAGTCAAAAGACCAATCACTGTTGTGTGTGTGTGTTTTTTTTTTGTTTTTTGTTTTTTTTTCCCCTCCCCCCCCTCCCCTCATCTTGCAGGCATACAGTTGTCCCATGTGGGCACCGCATTCTTACTTGTACCCCCTGCACCAGGCCTACTTAGCTGCTTGCAGAATGTACCCAAACATGTCCCTTCCTGTGTATCCGCACAACGCCTGGTTCCAGGAGGCTCCGCCGACGCAGAATGAAAATGAAACTGCACGAACAAACAGGCACTTTCCTGTTCAGAGCGAGGCCAGATCCAGTGGTCAAATCCCCCAGGTTGATAGATCTCCATCACTGCCCTTGATTATACCGACAGCTCATGTGTCAGAAAGTCAAGGACAGGTCTGTGTAGAACCAGAGAATGCAGTGCAAGCGCTTCATGCAAACTATGAGGAGTCCCTGAGAGGGAAAAATATGTTCCCACAGCCACCCTTTGGACACAATCACTTTCTAGGAGCTGTTCCAATAGCATCTCCTTTCTTTCCTCACTTTTGGTATGGGTACCCAGTTCAGGGTTTCATTGAAAATTCAGTAGCAAGACCAAATGTTGTCATCTCACCTGAGGACAAAGAAGCAACAGCTAGCACCTCTGCAAGCATGTATGTGGCTAAAGAATGCAGCCCTCCTGTTCCTGTCGTAAACTCTGTGGAACAGCTTCAGAAGACTCACAGCAGCAGCAGCTCAAACACTGTACCATTCCCTGTGGCAGGTGGAAGCGGTGAATGCAGCGCCCCAAAAGAAACTTCGGCTAGGGCACCTCAGCTGGAGCAAACTTGTCCTTCGGCTTCTCCTGCTAAGCAAAAACCAGCTGGGCAGCAAAATCGTTCTCTGCAGATGCAGGGGACTGAGAGGCAGCAAACAGCAGCGCCCAATACTCCGCCGCTGTCGGCAGAACCATCAAAAAACGAACTAAAAAATAGCATTCCCGGTCGTAAGGAGAAGACTGACAAAGGTAGAGATTCCAAGGGTGCTGGCAATCTGCAGACAGAAAGCAGGGCACAGAGAGCGAGGGAAGAGAGCTCTGAAGATGAGAGTGAAGTTTCAGATATGCTGAGAAGCGGTAGATCCAAGCAGTTTTATAACCAGACTTATGGAGGCAGAAGGCCTAGACTTGAGTGGGGTTATTCCAGCAGGGGAGGATACCAGTTCCAAAGAACCGAGGAAGCCTGGAAAGGACCCCCCAGCAGAAGCAGAGATGATGGCTACCAGTATCAGCGAAACTTTAGAGGAAGGCCGTACAGGAATGACAGGAGAAGGGCAGCACTGGGAGATAATCAGAGAGGGCATCAAGCGTAGAATGAATGGATAATAGAAGACTTTAAAATACAAGAAGTAATTGGAAGTAGCAGTTTAAAAATCTTTGTTTTTAGTGAAGTTCAAGGATATGTTTTAACTTCTGGCGAGTAAAGACAAGGAGGATCTGAACTCCTAGCATATGTTTTTTGGGGGATTATTGTTTGGCTTAGTGTTTTTTCCTCAATGTCAAATTAGAAAAAAAAAATAGGTTTAGTGTTTGAAAATTATTTTTTTCCCCACAAAGGTTTGAGTTTGTGTTAGAGGATGGATATGTATGTTTACTAGAGTGAGAAATTATAGCATTTGACGTGATCTAGATTCTAAAATTGATAGTAACATTGCACCAAATATAACTGTATATTTTATCATACAATGCCTTAGTTCTGAACTGAGCTAAAGGAATTCTCAGCCTACTGCACTGTTGTCTTTGATATGCTTCCAACCCAAAGGCCTTTCATCTCAAAAAAAAAAAAAAAAAAAAATCAAACTTGAATGTTTCTCTTCAGTGTGTTACACGTACGGCAGCCAGCTAACCCTGTGTCTTAGGTATGTTGTATATAGTTCTTTTCATATTCATAGGGTATATTTTTGAATTTTAAAAAGCATTTATTTGTTGAAATCAAAATCAAAAGACAAGCAGTCAAGAATAGCTGTGTATAAATTGGTAAGAATGGCTGTTTCCACCAAGAATTCTTAATACTGGTGTGACTAGAATGGTGCCTATGCCAACTGAATTACAAAGACAATAAAAATGTAGATGCTATGCATTTCCAAAATAATTCTGCATCTGTTATAATAGCAGAAGTTTTTTTAATGCCACTTTAACACTAATGCACTGACAAATCCTAGATATTTTGTGAGGAGAGATGCATAAAGTACATGTTACGTGTTTTTAAGTTTGTATGATGGAGCTACTGTTCAGTATTCTTTTGTTGTTGCACTGTTGATGCAAAGTTTGTTTTGCATGTACAACTCCTTGCTGGAACTACTTTTAAAAGCAAGATGGAGAGTCTCGGTGTGCTCTGCTCTTCCCTACAATTCAGAAGAAAGTGGCTTCTGCCTTATATTTTTACACTGTGTCAGAGTTCTGATGCTGTTTCTTCTGACCCCGATAATGATCTCCGCGGTGTTCCTGTTGCCTTTGCAGTTTGGACGTTCAGCTGTCCAAACTCGGAGAGTGCAGTGTGCACAGTATTCACTCAGCTCTGTTGCTCTGTAAAATTAACTGTTGTGTATATTTTTATATCTCTGTATATACTAGTAGAGGTGATGGTACACTTTCTTTCATGTCTGAGATTGAGGAAACCTGAGTTATGTGATTTCTTTTCAGATGCATGCCATGTATAAAACCCTACTTAAAATAAATGTTTGTGTTTTCACTTTATTATATTTATGTATTTGAAATTGTTGCAGTGACATGAAATGCATGTTTGGTGTTGATAGAGCCATTTGTAGAGAGCAGCGGAACTATAAACTATAGATAGGCAAGATGCGAACTAAACAGGGATGTAAACTGGATTTCTACTTCATAGTCAGAATAGTGGTAGGGGCTGTACTGTGGGTGGCTTTTTTTAAAATCGAAATAGTTTTCAGTATTCAAGATTTTGAAAGAGGCAATCTTTAGTTCTCAACCTGAAAAACTAAGCAAGTAGAGAGGGATTTAATAGTCAATACCATTGCGGTCCTCTGTTTATGTCTGCTACTTATGAAGACTTTCAAGTGTCGTCTTGGCATCTTGGGAGGTTCTAAACCGTAACTCTAGCTCTAGCCCAAATCTGTCCAGCGGTCACCAAAATAATCATTTGGTACTAGAGCAGGCATTTAATCACGAGCTTTGTTGTGAGAACAAAGGCAGTACATGGTCTACAGAAACTTTTGGGAAATAATGGAAAACGTAGGCATGGCAGTAACTGCTAAAGCCGTGCTGTTTTCGAATTACTTTTAAAAACTGACTTTAAGTATTCAAGCTGAGCTTAAACTCTGCCTTGCTATTCAAGGGCAGTTGAGGACTGAAATGAGCAGATCTAGTATTGTTTTTCACCTTTGCTGATTAAGTATGGTTTTCTCTGGTTTTGCTGAAAAACTTGTCGATTGATTAGCCAAACCCTTTACCTGGGGCAAGGTTGCAGGATCCCAGTGGTTAGTAGGGGACTACATGTAACATCTAGCATATAATGAACTGAGGTATACAGTTTCAGGTGTTTGCTAAAAAACATCTTTTCCCTTACCCTAATTAGGACTGATTAACAGAAGATGCAGAACTCAAGTCCAAAGGGATGTGTTACTTATCTGTATGACTTAAGTTTTAGTTGGTCTTTGGACGTTTTTGTCTAAACACAGGGTGGGGGTGGTATAAGGCTGCATTCATCACCTGTACTTCACGGAGTACTTCTCCTGGTGTAACAGAGGTGGACTTCTGTTGTCAGGTAGACAGGGCAGTGTATATATAAACACCTGATACTACCAAGGTTATAAAACACCAAACCACTGCCTTCTGTAACTTAACAGGCAAAAACGTAAATAAAGAGCAAAACTATAATGATTTTCACATGCTAATGCAGGCAAGACAAGCACTGTTGCGTGGAAAATACCCTTCCTTACTTTTAAGATACATAGCTGAAAGGGGTTTTACATGTCTGCACAACTTACTTGGAAGTGACCTCTTAAATACAGGTACTTTTCTCTCTGTCTCCTTGAAGGACCTTACATTGTATGGATAAGCAATTTTTTTATTTACCTCCCATTTTTGTCTACAGTAAGGATTAAAGCTTTTGGTTTAGGCAAAAGTAATTCCTGGAAAAACTTAATCTTTCTATTCAAAGATGATTGAATGGGTTAAAGGGAATGAGTTGGAAAAAACAGCCATTAACCTTTCTTTACTGGGGAGGTTTAAGTTAGAGAAGATTGAAAGGATTTCAGTGTTTTCTTTTATGACTTTATTTAATTGGTTTTTCTTCTGTAGCTAGGTCTGAGAAGATGCACAGGCACAGATGACTAAAAGTGTATCTTTCTATTATTTGTACTCCATCTTTTGTGTGTTCTTTTCTATAGGATGCAAAAAGGTGTACATGACTACATGATATAAATAAACACACTTCTGAATTAGTAGTGCAAAAGTTCTTGAGTTATGTCACAAGAGAGCTGTAAGTTAGGAGGATATTTATTTATGACACCCTCATCCAGAGAGATTCAACCTTTTTAAAACAGGAGTTGCTTCTGTAGCTTGACATTCTTGGTAGGCTTCCCTCTTAAATGCCAAACAGCTTCAAAGATTTTTAAAATGAGGAAGTTCAGTCAGTACTTGGTACATGAGTAGGATATATTGAAGTGAAAACCTCCCTTAAATTTTGAAAAATCAGGAGACTCATTTGTACAATTTCAAGGTGGTCTATTTCGAAATTATTACACTGAAAATAGGGCTGTGTCACCAAAATATAGAAAGTGGCAGTTTTACTTGGACTAGGATTTACACTGCTACTGGTCTCAGATGTTACACGCAGCAAGAGATTTTAAGCTCCAAATGATTAAGCGTTCTAAAACCTGATTGAGCCTTCTCATTGACACATGTTTAGGTTCCAATATGCATTTCTACATGCCAGTTACAAAGATGCTCCGATTCAGTATTTAGTCATCCAGGAAAAAGTAGTTTCCACTCTTCTTTTGTTCCACATCCTTGGGAAGAGAAAGAATGTCAGTATTAGTTGAAGTAGCCTTTGGCAGACTTGAACATAGCTGAAATACAAGACACTTACCTAAACTCCTTTCTACTTTACTTATTCCTCTTACTACTCGTTTCACATACTGTTTTCCAGCACAGCAAAACTACCAGGTTAGTTTTTGTTCTGTAGCTTACTGTAAAACCTGGCTTTATATTGAACAGTCATGGCTTCGTCACGGTAAAGGTGTTTCTCTCTTACCTTGATGGAATTGAGTTTGTTTATTCTTGGTCTGTAATTGTTGGGGTCTCTTCTAAAAGTGATTTCGAGTTGAGATAAAAACTTATTCATTCCAGCCAAAAGAGTCTGTGGACTGCGAAGAGAGAAGAACATTCCAGCTACGTTTTCAGAAATTCTATACGATGCAGATTACAGACAGCTCACTCAGGTGCAGTAACACAAATGCGAGCTGTTTGATGTACCAGGATGGGCTACACTTTCAGACAAATTACATCTCAGGCAAGAAGTCGTAACTACTACTCTCATCTTTCAGCACTATCTCAGCATGGTGCTACAAGTCTTCAGACTGCTACCTCTACATGCTTTTTATTTTTTATCTATGTGTGCTGGAACACTTGGTTCTTTACATTTAAAGAAAAAGAGCGCTGCACCATTAGCAGGGTAAAACAAAGATCACAACATACACTGATGCTGAGAAAATGTTAAGTGATTGTGACTTCAAATAAGTTTGTTCTTAGAAGACTACCATCAAAACCAGGCTAGCAGCATGTAACACATGGCTAGACAGCCTTGTTTACTTCATTTGGCTCACATCAAATACGTGGTAGTTACACTGGTCATAGATCATGTACCTTGTATGTTGCTGTGCAGACTTGCATGTGACAAGGTTTGCACGCAGGTTCAGTTAGTACACTGCTTTCTTTTAATACATCTGAAAGTTATTTTCATAAGCATAGTTTACAATTAGTCCTTTTTTCATTCCTTTCAATCGATACCACTTATTTGTTCTGTTCTGATAGTAACTTCATTGGTGTACAGCTGCATAAGGTTAGTTTAAGCCAGGAGCTGGTCTTGTTTTTGAGGGCTTGGTTACATTCCAACTATGCTCCAACTCCATCTAGGCAGCTTCCACGTGTGGGTCAGTCCTCACTTCAGAACAAAAGCCAGAACCCTTGGGACACTCTTGGATCAGTTCAAATGTGGCTTGAATTTCCACTGGCAGGGACGCTGTACTTCCTTATTTTTGTTGCTGCTTCTGATAATTTATTTCTTTCTATGTTGCCCTTCTTTATCTTGCTTACTAATCCAAACAAATCTCTTACCTGTTTGCAAGTGTATTCTTGGAAGGAATGCCATCAAAAACAATCACACGATCAGCAAGATATGTAGCCATGATAAAATCATGTTCTACCACAAAAGCTGTTTTTTTAGCATGGAGAATGAAACTGAAATAGAAATAAAAAGAGCGCTGAATGTAAACTTTTTGTGAAAGTACTGAAAATTTCAGGTTTTTTTCCCCATCGTGTATACTTTACCGTTTAATGACTCTAGCAGCCATTAGACGTTGTTCAGAGTCCAAATACGCCGAAGGTTCGTCAATTAGGTAGACGTCTGCAGGTTTACCAAGACACAGAGCTAATGCAACGCGCTGCAACTCACCACCAGACAATGTCTGAACCTGCCGGGGTGGGAGGAATAAGGCTGTATTTAGTTCAGGTACAGGTAGAGAATTGAAGAAAAGTTAGGATGTTGTCTCAGGCCATTAATACCTCCTGGTCAATGATGTTTTCTATTTGAAGGGGTTTCATTACATCAGTTACAAACTGGGGGTGGGTATAGGCATCTCTAATCTTCTCATGCAGCAGCTGCCGGACACTTCCCTATTGGAAGAAAAACATTGCCACTCACTTTTATGTACCGCGCCACAGGAAAACAAGAAGAAATACAATTAGTGGAGCTTTTTGTTCCAGGCATAAAGAAATTCTACCCGTGTACTACGAACATGCTTTTTGTAGGAAACAATACTTAATAAACAAGGTTTGAACGTACTGTAGATTTAGGACTGATCTTCTGTGGTTTGTAGCTGACATTTAAAACTGGGACCTCACCTAAAAAGAAGATAAAATTTTATCATGAAAACAAAAGCCTTTCCAGGATCTTTAAAACGGGTTTCAGCTAAGCTTTGAAGCACTACCTCCTTCATCAGGTGTAAGTCTTCCTGCAAGCATCCGGATAAACGTAGTTTTGCCAGTTCCTAAAATAAAATGCAAGTTACATGTTACTTCAGACTTTTTAGCAACTTGGACCTCTAACAATTAAGTCACTGATACAAAAAAAGACTTAATAAAGAATTTATTTTAAAATTAGACTGCTTTGAGAATTCCTGTACTCACTTCCAGCAAGCAATACTCATTATTACTTGCTTTTCCAAATGGAAGAGACATCTAAAGCTACAACAGCCTAGACATCTGGCTAAGCTCACCAGGTCCATCTCTGTTGGCTCACCCTGCCAATCTTAAGTTCTTAAAATGAGGTAACAGAGAAACACAATGGCGTGAACATTCGATAACTTCAAGTTCCCACTGTTCAGAGACCGAGCTCATGGTGGGGTATCTTCACTAGGAAACCAGCAGTTCGACCTGCCTCAAACCCAGTGGTTTTGAAGCCTGGCCCCCAGACAGCAAAAGGGCTTTAGGAGAATGTTTAGGGCTGCAGGAACAGCTTCAAACGAGAATTGCACTTACCGTTTTCCCCCAGCATCACCATAATTTCAGAATCCGTGAATTCTCCAGCTACTATGGATAGTTCAAATTCTCCCATCTTTTTTTTCATTCCTGGATATTTGTACATACACATCTTTTTAACTTCTTCTTCATTAGCTGTCTCAGCCACTTTAAATACCAGAGATGCATCTCGAAACCTTAGATTCTCTGTTGGAACATAGCCATCTAAGAAAATGTTTATGCCTATGAAGGAGGGAAAAAATATAATTAAAAAGTCTACAATAAAGCAAGACAAGACGAATTTCAGTTCTTGGCTGTAAATTCCAATTAGATAAGGAGAACACTGGATTTTAAATGGCAAGTTAAAAAAGGCAACACAACCTCCTAATGGAAAGTGTGTACATTATGCAAATTGAATGAAGAAAAATCTTACTAAAATTACAGCAAGGCTATAGAAGCTTTTCCTGAAATCCTAGTATTAGTAAAGTGCGTAGGGTTTAAAGAAACTACTGCTGTTGGACCCATTCTCACAAAAACAGTTATTACTGACTCTCTGTGCTTCAAGTGTGGTCAATTCAGTCGAATGCTACATATCTCTGTACTGTACTAAATCTCTGCTATACTTTCTCTACTATTTATAGGGTCTTTTGTGAAACTCCACTATTTACAAAACACCTGCAAGTATAAAAATAATGTCCATAGTGAGAGGCAAAGGGCATTTCACAATTAAGACTTCTGGGCTGAGTTATAAATTTAGGATCACAGCAACCAGAGATTTTGCACGAAATAAAGTGGTTTTTTAGTTACTGAACTGTAACAGTAAAAAGACATCATGTTCACATGACAACTAGCATTTTAGCACCTTTTCTTTTTTCCTTCCATAGAATTCTTTTGGTACATTTTAGAAGAGACAGATTTAAGAATTACCTTCTCTTACGCTGAAAGGCATAGTAACGACACCGTAAGCACTTGGCACACCATACAGGCAGCAGATAAAGTCAGAGAGATAATCTAACACACTTAGATCATGCTCTACAACAATAATGTACCTGAAAAATAGAGCCAGAGAGATGCTTTGATACTTCAATACGACACATTTTTTTCTTACTCTAGACTTGCATAATCAAAAGTTATCAACATGGTTTTCATTTAATATGGTTTCTTAGCTTTACACTAAATAAGAACAGAGTTCAAATCTCTGATCTGCTTTTTTTTTTTTAAACTGTACAATAAACAGGCATTGTGAATGACAAGCTGAGAGTCCATCTTCAGTGTAATCTGGCAGCTTTTTTATGTACAGTAAGTGGAAGGATATTGACTGATTAGAGCAAAAAAATTCTTACCACATTTTAAGAAAAAAAAAAAAAATCTTTGTGAGAAGGGGATGGAACAGCAACATTCAGGTGAAAAATAACCACCTGCATTTTCACATCCTTATTACAAAATGCCGGAATAGTACAGAAATGATAGGAAATAAGTTTCCAAAATGCAAAGGAATAGAATATTATGGACTTAGAATATTTAAAACATGTATTACTCTACCATACTGAGAAGTCAGCATTTCTAGGGAGAGGGACTGGATGTTTCCTCCCTCTGTAAACAGTCACCTATTATTACAGTCTAGCAAGACATTTAAAGTTTGTACTTACCTGTCAGGGTTTATTAGGGATCGAATAGTAATGGCAGCCTTCAAGCGCTGTTTGACATCCAGGTAGCTAGAAGGTTCATCAAACATGAAGCTAGCCCCAAAAGAAAGAATTAAGTCTTGGTGAATGCAGGCTTTTAGTTATTTCAACCTAATACTAACATTTCAAACATTAAATAATCATTATTTATAATGAGAAAAAGGGACAAAGAATGAGAATTATGTACTGACATCTGTCCTGAACCTCTGATGACTGTCACTTGAAATTGTTAAAAGATTCAAGTTAAGTATTATTTTGCCAAAAGCTCCGACAGTTACCAAATATTATGAGAAATCAGCAATCTATTAGGAATCCCATGCATTCAGTTCTGATTCGGCTTAAATTTAACATGAACTAAAAAGTGCAAAAATGCTTAAGGAGACTGAAAGAAGAACATCTTCCAAAAGAGAAAAACGAAATAACAAAGCAAACAAGAAAATCCACCAAAACCTGCACCAACCAAAAAACCCTCAGCCAAACAAAAAACCCACAACCCAAACAACAGAAAAAAAAAAAAAAATCATGACATTCATAGAAACCAAAACCCAAACCCCTCCAACTTTTCTGATCTTGCTTTCTTGGTTCCAAGGAGTCAGGAAACACCATGGACTACACAGTAATTTCCTGGTTGCAAGACAGGAGAAGAGGGACACAAGTTGTCAGAAGCGGGGAAGCATCTGTTCATTTCTTATTCAGAGAGGCAACTGAGGTACACTGTCAAACTGAATACGTTTATGTGGGATTAGGGAAAAGGTTAGGAAGTTGTGATGCTGAAATTTAACACTGGCCTCTGAAATTAGCTATTTCCAGCCAGATGAATTAAAAGTATAAAAAATCCAGAGCTTATATATAGAGTAAATGTGGATCTTGGCTGCACAGTTGGTCAAAAATATTTATTTTTCAAAATTATTTTTAAAAAATTATTTCAAACAAGTGTTATTTCTAACAATAAATGTGGATTAGAGGACCATATTCTGAGACAGATTACTAGAAGCAGTGTGTAACAGAAGTATATTAAACATACATATCAGCCTTCTGAATGCAAACAACCGCACAAGCAAATCTCTGAAGTTCTCCTCCTGAAAGGTCCTCAACATTTCTTTCTTTCAGATGGGTTAAGTCTGCAAATAAATGCTTAATTTTAGATATGTTATAACCAACACAACAGTTCATATTTTTATTACCTACAGAAACATGTATAATCACAGCAGACATCCTACACAGAGGAAAAAACAGAAAGTAGTAAAATAAGTGTTCAGTTTATATAGAAGGATCATCATGCTATTTGTACGTCACAGCAAGTTACAGCTTCTCTGCAGCAGTAGCTGATTAATTGGTACGGCTGCTACTTATAATGCAGGAGGAGTACATTTCTATTTGTTTTTCCACCAAATATTTGGTAAAGATTTCTGGCCCTAAAAGGAAATTATACCAGTTTTAAAAGTGTTTCAATAGACCTGGCTGAAGAGTTCTGATTTTCGGGAAAACCAACTCCCCCCCAGGTGTTACAGCAAAGGGGTTAAGCCTGTAATTTCTCATCATCTTTATGAACAGCAAATTTCAAGTATACACTGTTTCACTGGTAAGTTAAGCGAGACTCAAAGACCATGTTTCCTAGTGGTACAATGCAGCCCCCACCTTCACCACCCAGATCTACCAAAAAGAACCCTGTTAATTTAGCAACACCTACATTAACACCTAAATTTCACAACAACTGAATTCAAAACATTACTGTTATATATATATATAAATACAAAAAATTACTGGGGCTAGACTATGCAAAAATTGTTCTTTTTAACTGCATTACTCTCAGAAGTCAGTATTACTCCTGTTATAATTAGTTCTATACAGGGCTTTTTGTGGGGGAAGAAAAGTTTTTTGTACTTCGGTATTTTCTATATGCAATGGCTCCCAAAAGAGGGGATGCTAAGATTTTGCCAGAGTTGTAAGCAAGCAAGCAAAAGCAAAGCGGCAGATGGTAACTGGAATTTTTCCAGATTTAAAAATAAACACTTTCTACCATGACACAAAAACTGCATTAGATTCTGTTAACTAGCATGTATCAATTAGTTTGCCTTTGCCACTTGAAAGTATTACTTACATTAGTTCAGATATGCTTACAGCAAGCCCTAGACTTTAAAAAATACCTTTTTTTTCTCTATTTTTTTTTAAACTGGTGTAATTTAAATCTACCGTCACATTAGTAGTAACTTTATTTTGTTCAGTATATATGAATTTCTTACATGCTTTGAAGTTTGACTTCACAAAAATCACTTACCAAGTTGCTGACATACAACAGTTTGTGTCTTAGTTTCATCCTTCCTATCCAGAATTGATCCCACTGTTCCCTGCATGATAAATAACAAAAAACCCCACCAAAACAGTATTTCAACATTATAAATTTCAGACAGTAGTGGATTTTTGACATTGAATTATGTTGCTAAATAAAATCTTTAAACACAAGAGAAGTATTCCAGGAGAAGCTCCCAGCCTTCTTAGCTCATGAAATTTCTTACCTTTGCAGCTTTAGGGATCTGGTCCACGTACTGAGGTTTAATGATAGCTTTCAGGTCATCTTCCAGGATCTTGGTAAAATAATTTTGTAATTCAGATCCTCGGAAATAAGTCAAAATTTCTTGCCAGTCAGGTGGATCCTGTGAAAAAGAAAGCCTGTGTTTACTTATACCGTTCTAAAAAAAAAAAAAAATCATAAAAAAAAATTTTTAAAGTTCTGATCTATTTAGTTACCAAACTGTTATGTTGCCTCTGCAAAGTTTCCATTTAAAAAAAAAAAAATATAGAGGAAAAATTGTAAACTTGCAAATTGAAGGGGTAGAATGAGATTTTTTTCTCCAGGTGTCACTAGCTCCTTCAAGAAAAAGGATTTTTAATTTGCACCTAGGACATCCAAATCTGTCCTTAAGACACTTAAGAAGCTACGAGTGAAACTACTTCATGGAGAAAATGATAGCATGGATTAGTTTAACTGCACTTATTAGTGATCTGATCCAGCTAATCCAAAGGAAGATCGTTGGACTGATAAAATCAGCTTGCACAAACAACTCAATAAAATTTGGTCACTTTCTCTGCTTCTAGCAAACTTCATTCCAAGGAAACAGAAGAAGATAAAGGAAAAATGACAGGAAAAAAACCCAAACCAAACAAAACCAAAAAGGGAACTTTTCAGAGCAATCAGCCAAGAAAAAGTCCCAACTTGTACAGTTTTGTTGTACACAGAGTACTACTCTGAATGGTGCAGAGTTAATTGTTTTGATGGTAAACAGCACGGAAACAGAGCGACACAGCCGTATTTCCAAACCAAGCAAATACACAGAGGAACTGCTTGGTAAGTTTTAGAGCAGAAGCAACATGGAAGATTCGATTCATACCATGTGTTTCTGTGATCATATTGATTTGGCTCTTCACAGGGAAGTCTGATTTTGGAAGCATGGTAATTCAATTAAGAACACATTCAGAAAGTCAAAAGTTTTGCTATTTCTGCAATACTACCACCTGAAACAAGAAGTCCACAAAATAATATAAAGCAAACTTGAAAGAAAGTGGAAAATGTAGCTGGGAAATTATTATTTCTTTGTAGTTTTAAGTGGCAGCCATGAAATTAATAATTTATGAAAATGTTACCCTTTCAGCTAAAGAAACTGATGAACAAATTTTGAACACACTTGTTCCTACAAGTCCTTATTGAAGGACAAAAGTAAGCATCAGAATTCAATTGTCACCATGTAATTTGAAGGTGAGAAGGTGATAATTGAAATACTGTCTGATAAGAAGTGTCACAATAGTTACAATTTAAGTCTTTTCTCTAATATTCCCTCTTTGGAGTAGTGCTGGGCAAACAAACGCTATAAGCTATTTTGCCTGCTGGCTGCACAGTTCAACTTTGTGTAAATACATAGGAAAATGGGTTATGATCTCCCTTGAAGACCACCAGATTACAAGTTTTTTTATGCCTAGAAAAAATACATCAAAATTTCTAAGCAACTCTCAACATGAAAGAACTGAAGATTTTCAGAACTCGGTATTAAAATGTACAGTGGGAAATACCTTCAACAACAACTTATGATAACAACGTATTTTTTAAGAGATCATCTTCAAAAGAATCAAAGATAAAAAAGCCCAAGAGATCACAAGGATACATGATAAGCGTTCAGACACTAGAGCTGTTCAGATAAAAACGTTGAAGAAAATCCAAAACTTCAGCTACAAAAATCCCTTGAGGAGGAACAGGTAAATTGTGCCGGGGAAAAAACCTGACATTTTAAAAGACTGGTATAAAAAACAACCCCACCCTTAAGCGGGACTTACAGACAGAAACCTACCTTTGATATTTATCTTTAATGAGTTACAATTATAATTAGAATCCTTATCTTTCTTGAAAGTTCTACAGAATTTGCAAAAAAGCCTTTGTTAGCATCCTTCTACTATCGTTTCGTGTGGAATACGTCATTGGCTGTTAATAGGGAAAGCGCCAATGTCTTCGCAAATTCTATGGCATTCACAAATAACGAAAACTCAGTGAAAAAATATACAGCTATCTGTAACGCCAACTGTAGTTTATTGCTGATACATACATCGTATTTTCCAAGATTTGGCTTCTGTTTTCCTGCTAAAATTTTCAAGGCAGTTGATTTTCCAATACCATTGGTTCCAACCAATCCCAGTACTTCACCTGGACGAGGGATAGGCAACCTGTACACAACAGCGATAACTCTGGATTATATTAATGCCATCAGACACCAACACTTGGTGGTAAAGTAAATGTTACAACCTGTTTTAAGACTCTCTGTTTATTTCCGCCTACTTTGTTAACTTGCCAGTATATAATTCAAATTAAATCAATAGTCCTTAAAAGTAGAAGATCACAGAAAGACTTAAGAGCAGTCTGTTCCTTAAACAGGAGCTCTGTAAAATGAACACTCAGGTTTAATTGAATTTTAAGACTTTTTAATAAGAAAAAAGTAATTAACATTCAAAAAGAAGCTACTGAAGTAACAACCAAGAGCTCCTTCATGTGCACTATGCCTCCTTGATGTGCACTATGTTTAGACTATCAAAAATTTGAATGTTTTGTCTCTTTTATGTTGATTTGAAAAATAAAATACCTGTGAAGTTTGAAGGCATTGGCACAATATCTGTGTGTTGTTTCTTTCTCCAGGTTGCTAGGTAAGTTAACAATTGACAAGGCTCCAAAAGGACATTTCTGTAATCGAAAGAAATTTATCCATTACTGGTGTACATGAACAACTTATTAACAAAATTCAATGTTCTGCAAAGCCCCCAGCTGTGGATTTAAATATTTTTAAAAGAACTTTTACCAGATTACTTCCTTTGCATTTAGACAATCAACTTTCCAAAGAAGTTCTACGCCACAGTTTTCAAATAAATAGTTAGCAATTTAGACTATCAGCCTACAATACCAATAAGGCATGCTGCATATATTCTCTAGCTCTTTTACAAAAACATCCTTCTATTGCTAGGTGTCTACAGCCACAAACAAAACCTAACAAAAGCCACAAACAAAAAGTTACAACCCACACCCTGCAACCCAACCAGGTTCACCAAGCTGACACAGTATTTGACGTTCTATAAACAGTAATAATTAACAATGTCTGATTATTCAGGGAAACAAAATTGCTTTTTGAAGCTACAGTATGCATTAATAAATACAACAGCAAAATAAGGAAACTGTATCACTTTAAAAAGAGCACTCTTACCTTGATGCATATACCACAACCAATACAAAGTGTTTCTGAGATCCACGCTATTTTGCTCTGTGATGTGACTTCTATGCAGAGTTTGCCTGGTGAAAAACGGTAAGATTAATTCAAGAACGTTTCTGATTAATCAGAATTCTTGCCAGTACTACTAAATTCCAGAGGAACATGTAACTGATTTATGTTCACTGAAGCTTCAGATCATCCAAAGAACTGAAGAGTGGCATTATTACTACAAATTGTTCATGCTTTCAGTGATACTTTAAAGGCTTTATGAAATGAAGTATGAATGATAAACAAAACCCTAGCAACTATAAAAACCTAGTTCCTTCTAGTAGAAAAGGAGTCCTCAGACTACGGCCTGTGGGCTGGATACGGCCCCCCAGGGTCCTCAATCTGGCCCCCGGTATTTACAGACCCCTCCTGCCGGGGGTTGGGGGGGAACCAAGCAGCCGCAGATGACTGCCTGCCACTTCATCCCCACGCCGGCCCCCTGGTTAAAAAGTTTGAGGACCCCTGTAGTAGAACATTATTTAAAAATTCTCCAACTTCTTAAATACTTTGTTAAATCACATCTCTTACCCATTCGAACCACAGGACAACTCTTCTTGCATTCCTGACGGCATTTCTTTGGCTTACACTTGTCATGGTTGACAATAGCAATTCTTGTTAATTTGTCTGCCATAATGCACAATTTCGGGTTAAACACCAATTCTGAGGAGTAGTGGGAATCTTCCAGATCTTAAGGAAAAAAAAATTCCAAAAGATACCATAATTACTGACAGCACAGAGAAGAACATACGTATCTGAAGTTATTGCTAGTAGAGTTCAGAAATGAAAAAAGCAAAAATTATTTGATTTTTCCCTCTCTTTTAAGCAACATGGCAAACAGGGCAAAGTCTCAGATACAAGCAGTAAGGGTGCTGATGTGTAAACAATGGCACATATCTTTAACATCAGCTTTCTATTTCATTACTGTTTCTCTGCTGTAAAAAAAACCTGTGATTATATGTGAGAATGTATTTGTTTCCAAGAAAAGCATGTCACAGTAAGAACAGAAGAATGTATACAAATTCCAGTTTCACAAGCTGCCTTGTATAAAGTAACTTTGTTCATGCTACAGCGTCTGGTCAAGTCAAGTTGTGACTGCAACTATTACTCCAAGAATCTGATCATAATATTTTTTCAAACTGTATGCCAATATTCTATATTAAATGATTAAAATACTGTAAAATTTAAGCTAGCTTTCAAAGTGAAGATTTGTAGTTGCATATAGAAAAGTAATCCAAGCAACGTGAACCAACATACATGACGTTTCATTCTTTTATCTTAAGCTCTATTAGTATTTGAATAACTACACTTACATTCTACATTTCCTAACATGGCACCAATAACTATAATATATCCCAATAAAAATAAGCAAGATTCTTAATAAAATTACTTTATTTTTAGAACAGAAAGGTCTTGGAGCACTAGACTAAACATTCCTGAAATAAAAAATAAATGCACTCAAGTGAAATCACTACTTGTATGCCTCTACATAACTGTCTCTTCTCTTGCTTAGGTATTTATAATGCCCATTGGCAAGCACTGGACCGTACTGGGAATTTATGTCAACAATTGCAGCAGAGGGCAGGGAAGGATGAAGAATTTTAAATTTAACTCTTGATTTAAAAAAAAGATGGAATGTATCTAAAATTGCATTTATATTTACACAAAGTACTGAGAATAACAATAATAATGATTTTAACTTCCTATGAGCAACACACACCTAAGGACAACTCTTTCTACTTGCTTCCGCTGCAGAAGAACAAGCCCACTGAATTATGAGGCGCTCAAAGTTTACAAGTGATTACAAATGACAAACAGATTATTTATTTTTTTTTTAGGTCTAAAGAAAGACCATAAACAAAGTACAAAGCATTTCCAGTTCAGCACTGCTAAATAAAGTGATAGCAGCCCTACAGACGATGCCAATTCAAAAACATTGCAATTCAATGCAATACGTATCAGTAGTTCAAAGACATAACTGGGAAGGAGTCTTGAAATACTTCAGGTTTCCACATGGCCCACACGTGCGCTTCCTTCCAAGAAAAGGATTCCAACATTTCTTATTAAAGAAAGCATTTCCTGCTGGATGTCCAGTTCATCTTTGCTACACCAAACTAAAGTATGCTGCAGTGGTTTAGAGACTATTTACTACATACAGCTATTATACGAAGAAAGGCTGTGACTTCCAATCTCCTGAAAGAAGCAAGAATAAAACAGGTGCACGGCACATTTATCACGTTAAAACTCCATTCTTCTCTAAACACACCAGTGAATTTTAGATAGAAGGAATCCTACAGATACTACTGTAATATGAAGGAAAGGAAGAGACTGGCATCCAACAAGGAGCAATGGTCAGAAATGAAGAGGTTATTGTATCTTTAAATCCATTATTACCATAATTATGAATATTTTAAGTAGTTCCTTTTGAAGGTGGTAGTCTTATTTCTCTTTTCAACGTCCAAAGAGTTTTTAAATCAATGTCTAAAATATATTCTTCACCAGATATAAATGAATGTAATTATTTGTCATGCTGCCAACCAACCTTATTGTGGCACTTTTTACTTGTAACATTTTTTTTTCTTTCATCTTTTAACATTTCCTAAGCCCAAGTGTCCTAATAACATAGTTGATGTTTTCAAGTAAATGATTTTTTTAAAAAAAGTATTTTTAAAAGTGATTTTACAGTTCTGTACCAACAGACCAGATTGACAAAGTAGGGCTGAACATTGCAATTACATCCATAGACCAGACCAACAGGAATGGAATAACGGGTTTGCAATTCTCACTTTAATACATTTTTCTTACATAAGACAACAAGAAACCGAAAGTCTTATCCTTAAAAACTACAAGGATCTTTGAGTCAGGGTAACTTTCTAGGAGATAGATACTGGATTTTGTTAGTGCTTCAAATAAAGACACATTCTTTAGGAATATATCCCTGTGCTTTTAAAAGTCCTGTTCACAGTGCATAGAGTATTTGGGGGTGAATCACTCGCTCTCCCTTTGGTTTTCCAAGGCAAGTGCCCAATCTGGGTCCGCCCTTGCTCCAACAATGCCTTTGTGGCCGAGTATGAGCAGCCAGACCACACTGCTTTTCTTTCTGGCAGGGTTCTCTTATCTTAGCTCTAACTGGTACGTATGCTACTTCTATGCGTTACAAAAGCGAGACAAAGACAAAGCTGCCACACTTGAGGAGCTTACCTCTGCTATCCAACCTCCCAAACCTCTGGTTTGAGGTTACCGCCTGAGCAGTGCCGGCAGCAGATGGGACAAACTCTCCCCTCGGCCACCCACCCACCCTCGCGTTTGGCTTAAAGCATCAAAGCAGGAAAATGGGATGGGGGTTGCTCTAAAAGACCAAATCAAATATGGCTTGAAACAACTAGTTTTTGCCACCTACCTCCGCAAGCTTTCCACCTAGTCTCAGTGGGATAATTAGACTGAAGTCTACACTACTACCCATTGCTGAATCAAGTCATGGTTGGTAAGTAATAAAACAAGTCTAAGATTCTTTTTTCTTTTTCCTTCTAACTTATTTATAAGGGAAAAAGCCCATTTGTGGTGAAGAGTTTTGAAGGGGCCACAGAGGCAAGTACTCTAAGCACTCAAAAGTGTGGGGAGGGGACGAGACTAGAACTAATGAACCAGCATGGAGACATACACTCATGCCCCCCGGTCCCATCTACAAGATGGAAATGTAAGTTTATCCAAAACTCTCCAGCGGTCTTAAACCATTTTCAGAAAAAAAATAAATAAATACTTGTGACTTCCGTCACTTTGGCAATATTTCCAGGACTGTCCGGAAGTCTGTGATGATAATGGTCCACAAGAAAGAAAAATAAATTTCTACTTAGAAATGACAGTTTAGAGCAAATTAAACACTGTCCAAAACCAGACGGGACTCAAATTACATATTTATATGCAGTCACTTTGCTGGCATTTAACATACCAAACAGGATCTACTGACTTCAGGATGCAGACAGCAGAAATCTCAATACACTGAACACAGCTCAGCAACACATACAATATACATATGATACAATACAGCATAGCAGTTGTTAAGTGTAGTCAGCAGTTTAAGGGCAAGAGAAACTGGTATTCAGAAGCTGTATTTCTCCTTTCCAAATCAAGAAGAACAGGACAAAAACCAAAGTAAAAAAACATTAATTTTTTTATTAACTACAAGAGTAAAGTGTTATTTTTGAATCAGTGGCTTATGATGGAGTGACATGAGAAAATCTTTCCACAACAACAGACCGATGACACAGGTGAAAGAATGAGAAGGAATAAGAACTGCTAGCAAATAAAACAAAATAAAAAAAAAAATTCTAAAAAACTTGACAGTAGTACTGAAGCCAAAAGCTGCCCATTAAGTCCAATTATAACACTTAATACAAACACTAAAACATGTCTAAAAACAAGACACAAAATATGTTGTCACAAGCATTTAAAGTCAGCATTCTTAGGCTTTCTGACACAACTGCTGCTCTCTGTGACAAACCAGAAGGAAAAAAAAAGAAGGCACATAAGACAACCTTGCTACCCATCACAAAAGGAAACAGTAATATACAATCTATAGAGCAAATGCAATGTATTAAGAACATTTATTACTTTCACAGGCTTTAGAGTTACATTAGAATTTACTAAGTCCAGTCAACTACGACCATGAAGGACCTGTAATTGCATTGAATTATTCAGACATAAAGAAACATTAAAAGAAACAAGTAAACGAAGACTGAAACATAACCAGAGACAATTCACCTAAATGATGTGAAAGCAAGATCCAAGTTCAGAACTGAGCCATACCTTAGTTAACTTGCAGAAAAACAGGTAACATTTTATTAAATTACATTTCATCAGACCTCAAAGGTAAATGCTGTGGAATGAAGTGAGGATGTGCAGCATTTCCACTTTCCTCTGAAAAGCATTAAGCTCAAAAATTATCTCTCAGTGCATTGCTAACGGACTACATAGGGTCACTCCATAACAAGAAAATCAAGAATTAGAATACCCAAAGAAAATTTAAATGAAAGACAAAGTGCAGGTTTTCAAATATGCAATATGGGAGATTACTAAACTTCTAAGAGCCAAAGCAGAAATAATCATAAATGCTACGGGCCCAAACAAAATCTACTAAGAATTAAGAACCAGGCTGTGCTTAAGGTTTTGGCGTTTGTTTGAGAAACTGAGGCAACGTCCAATAAGTTTAAACAAGCCCCGAACCTCCTCACTGTATTTAACTCATTATATTACTCATAAGGCACAACATGAATATGAAAATAAATACGTTAACGTGAAAAGCATATGGTCAAATATACTGACGCAGCATAACGAGCGGGTGTGTTTCGCTGGTGCTGCACAGCGTTAATTACCACTCAACCTTTAATATTTCCTTTTAACATGAAGCAAAGCGCATGAGAATAAACCCATAAATCAGCACGAAAACTGCAGAGACATTTGACGACCCACTTGCTCAGGAAACCTGAGCAAAGAAACAAATCACAAGCGGAAAACGGCCCCGGAAAGCGGCAGATGACCCAGCCGAGTGCACCCTGAGGGGCCACGGCCGCGCTCCAGCAGGGGCTTGTCTGCCGGGGCCTCCGGCCTTCGCACCCGTCCGGTACCAAGCAGCCTCACCCGTTACCTCAGCATGCTGCCAGAAGCATCACCTCACCCCCGAGCCGGCACACGGGTAGTAACTTTCCCCAGAGTAGGGCAAAACACGGCTTTCCCCCCTCTCCAGAAGAGGTACTCCCCTGCTTGCACAGCAGAAAGCCGCCCCCCCGGCCCCGGCCGCGCCAGCAGCCCTGGAGGGCTCCGGGCAGGGGGCGACGCCCGGGGCACGCCTCCCTTCGCCCCGGCACACGGCGCGGACAGCCGCCACAAACGCGGGGCCCAGCAGGTGAGGGGCGGCCCGCCGCGAGGGCCAGCTGCCTGTGCGGAGCGGGAGTGCCGGCCCGGGCGGGGGCGGCCTCCCACCCCCCGCGGGCCCATCCTCCTGCCCGCGCCGGCAGCGAGCCCCGGGGCAGCGGGGCGGGCGGCCCGGCTCCCCCTGGGCGTGGGGAACGGCTTCAGGGCAGCCCGGCGCTACCGCCTGCCGGCCCGGGAGCAGCCGGCCCTGACGCCCGGGCCAGGGGCGGCCACACGGCCTCGCTCCCGCGGGGTGTGGGGGGAGCCCCAGGCCCCGGCGGGGGGCCGAGCCCGGCGGCGGGGCAGGGCCGGCAGCACGGGAAGCCGGCGGCGGCTCCCGGCAGGGAAAAAGGGCCCCTTCCCTACCCGCCTCCCTCCCGTGCGAGAACGCCGGTATCCCCCCACCCGCCTCGCCGGAGACCGCTTACCGGGAGACGGGGGAGAGAGCGAGGCGCCCCCGCACCCCGGGCCGGGCCACAGCGGGGAACCGCCTCCCCTGTCCCGCGGGCCGGCACGCAACGTGCTCCCGCCGCTGCCACCCGGCCAAGATGGCCGCCGCCCCCGCAGGGAGGGGCCTGGGCGCGCACCATAGAGAAGACGGGAGGGAAGGGAGGCTCACCATAGAGAGAAGGGGCCCGTTCGGAGAGAGAGCGGCGCCTCCCGCCGCGGGGCGGGATCAGCCCGCGCGCGCTGGGGATGTGACGGTTGGTGACGCCGCGTCCGGGTGACGCCGCGGGAAGAGGCGCGTTACGCGCGAGGTGCGTCTCGGCAGCCCACCCTCGACCCGCAGCGCTCCCTGCGGGGACAGCGGGCCGCTACGGGCCGCACCGGTTCCGCGCTGAGGGGAACCCCCGGGGGTCAGCGGGCTCCGCCACTCCTCACCGGCTGCGCGCGGGCTCATCCCCCCCCCCCCACGCCGTTCTCTTTTAAACGGGGCTCGTGCGGGGTTCTGCGCGTGCGCGGCGGGAGCCAGTCCGGTAGCTCCTTGGCGGGCTGCGGGCCCTGGTGAAGGTGACGGGTCCTGCCCGCGCTGAGGTGATCCCCCGCGCTGAGGTGCCCGCCCTGCTGCCCCTCTGCCGCCCCCTCACCCACCGCAGCGGCTTCGAGGATCAGGTGGGGACGTTGCTCCGTACCGACCCGGGGGACGGGGTGGGGAGGGAGGAGATGGAGGACGGCGGCGACCGTAGCTTGTAGCCGACCCTCAGCCGGTGACGGGGACCGGGCCGGGGGTGAGGTGGAGGGGGTGCGTCTTCTCCCGCGCCTCGCCTCCAGGTGTCAGGCCAGCCGCGGGAGCTGGTCGTGCCCGGGCAGAAGCGGAGCGCCGCTGGCTCGGGTGGGCGGCTGGGGGCTGCTTAATCGGGTACCTCCTCCGGGTGCCTCCCTCAGCGACTCCCCCCAGCTGTGAGAGGGGAGCGTGATCTGGTGATTAAGCACAACCGATGTATTTCGTGAGTAGGTGGTGTTGATTTATTTCCAGTACTTAAGTGTTTTGTGGGCTTGGGAGGTGGGGCCACAGTACAGTGTTGTAAAGCTAATCAATGGTACTTAAATTCGCAATTGAAAGCCCTATAAAGAGGTCGTAGGGGGAAGGCTACCAAGGAGCTTGAGTGAAAGCAGCTTGGTTTGTTAAACTGACTTCATCCTCTGGTTGCAGTGTTTTTCCAAGGCTGCTTTTACTTGCATAAGCACTTGTAAAGAAGTGCTTGCATCCTTTACAGAACAGCTTATATCCCTACTAGGTACTTTTAGAAGCCTGGGCTTGTACAAAAATACATTTGTAAAAAATGTATTCGTTTAGATTGATTAGGGATATATGTATAAAACTGGTAATGTACTTCTCTTGTGCCGTTGCTCTGATTACCTTGTTTTTAGTGAAATATACTTGTGACAGTGAAGGACTTAAGGTAATTTTCACTGATAGGCTTAAAGCAATATACTGAAGGCAGAGTAAAAGTAATAGGTATTTAAAATTGCATTGAGAGCATAATATGAGAGATCAAATGTACAGGTGAGCTAGTTGTTGAAATAGGTTGCTACTGAACGCACACTATCATTGTTAAATATTAATTAAATCTTAGTAATTTCGATGTTCAATGTTACTGTTCAATCTTCCACCTGGATAAAACCCAGGAAGCATAGTAAGAGACTAGTTTCCAGATATATCTTGAGATCTTTAAAAGCTTTAAACCAACAAGGGGCCATCCAAAGAAAATCAGAGCTTGTGAGGGAAAATGAGTAATGTAAGGATGAAAATCAGAGAATCCTTAGGTTTGAAAAAAAGGTATGAAATCCCTTTCTATTAAGAAGAACGAAAAACAGCCTTATAAATCAGGGATGTTGCAAAAGTGCTGTAATGGTCAGTGCAACCTTTGTTTGGTTTTGATAGAAAAGTTTTAGCCAGGTAATTGCTAAAACTGAATGAAATATGAAGGCAATGCAGTCAGTAATAGTTTAAAAAAAAAAAAACCAAAAAACAAAGCTAGCTGAGCTTTGATCCCCTGAAAAATTCTGGGGAGGTGGCTTGGGAGGAGAATTTGTTGGTAAGTAGAAGACAATTAAAACCAATGTGCAAACAAACCAAACTAGTTCATTGTCTGTTAAGAACAGTCTGGATCAAACTTGTTTTTGCAATAACCAATGCAGTTAATGAGGAAGGAATATAAGGGGTTTGTCTTGAGTTTTACAGGGTTTCTGCTATTCTCTGGGTCACTGTTAAAAACAAGCTACTGAAATGTGGTCTAAAAATAATGTTTTTGAGGTCGTCTACAGCTGGTTGAAAAATTCCTGTTTGAAGCTGACTTGTAAATAGTTCACTTCTAAACAGGAGTGTCACTAAATGTCTTTCTGGCGGGTTCTGCTTTGAATGTATTTTCATTGTTTTCTGTAAAGGTGAACACGAAATAGATATGTTGCGGAGTTGGAAGGATTGCAAGGATTGTACAGCTCAGAGTCAGAACTCAAAATTATCTTGAGAAGATTGATAGCAGATTGGAAATCAGTGTAATTAAGCTTAGTTAATGGGAACTGAGGGAGGAAGTGAACAAAGGGACGAAAAATCCAAGGCATGAGTAGTGGTAAGGGTATTACTGAACAGCAAACCGTATCCCGAAAAAGTACTTGAGTGCTGCAGTGTATAGGAAATCAAATATTAATCAATAATGTAATGTCCTTTCAAGTAGACAAATGTTATTTTGGTATGTTAACAGATGTGATTAAAGACAAGGGAAGTGATTGCTCTGCTCTAACTAAGGGCCTTAGCTGAAGTGGTATGGCTATTTTTTTAACCATAGTATGCAGATCTCTAGACTCTGCAAGAATATGAGGTTTATAAAACTTGGTTTGAGAGAACCTTGAAAGGCATGGGCACACTAGTGAAGAAGAAACTAAGCAAATTTGATGAGTGGCCTCACATCTGTAAAAGGGTTGCTATGTGAAGGCTAGTGATTATTTAGTCTTTGAGTTCTCTGGAGCAAGAGAAGAAATAATGCTTTTTTTTAGAAGGTAATACTTAGGTTAGGTGTTAAAGCGAAACATTTGGCTTTTATGTTGACAGAAACACTGAAGCTGGTATCTGTTGAGGACAATCTGGTCTCTCACAGGTCCTTACAGGTGTGTGTTTAAACAGCTCTGTGTGTACTAACATAGTGGAATTAGAAATTTTAGTTCAAGAAAACTGCTTTGGAATCTGCAAAAGCTTCCTTGAGCCTGGATTTTTATGGAGCTTCAATAGGAAAGAACCACGATGTATCATGCTCTGTCTTCTCTTCAGTATGTTGCAGCAGAGTATGTGTGTGCTTAGTGATGGCTTTGCTTTCAAGTAAGCATTTTTTAAAAAATGTCTTCCACTGGTGTTCTGAGAGTGACCTCTCTGTCTCGATTGTGAAAGGTAGATTATTGAACTGTTTAAATCCATTCCACTCTGTTTATAAACCGTATGTTTGTTAAAACATTTCTAATGGCTGCTACTCCACAGCGGTGTTCTCTAGATAAGAGCAAACTTCTCTAAGGAAGATGCTGAGGGATAAAGAGTTGGGGAGGAAGGGGTGGAGAAGAGCTTAGCTGCTGCCTTGTCTTGATCAGAGGATGTGCATACCATATAGTGGGAAGTGGCAAAATGAAAGTGTGATGTTGGCCATGTCATTGAGACATATATGTTAATGTTGTTCATGAGTAAAGCAGCCTATTAACGGTTTTTTGGAATAACTGAATTGGAAAATTGGAGATGCTTCCAGCCAATGGTTCTATAGATGAGGTGTGTCTTTCCATTTTTCAGCACATGTCAAGGAGAAGGGCTTCTAGGCAGATTACTTATTTTTACACAGCCTGAAAAAAATAAGGATTCTCATTCCATTGTCTCCTTGAGCTAAGAAAACATTTTGCTTTGTTTTTTTATTGGTGCCTTAAATTGCTTTTAATGGTAAGTATTTGTGTCTTGTGCAAAGTGAGGTACTTCTGCTAGTAAAATGTCAAGAAGTCTCACTTGAGTGAGCTGGCTTGTTGCAGTATTATTTTTCCTTAGTACTGCTGTAAAGTCAAAGCTTTCTGCTCTTAAAATTCTTAGGAGTATTGGGAACCTTCAGCAAAACTATCCGGAATGTATTATTACTAACTATGCTGGTTAAACAGAAGTTCTGTCATGAAAAGCTGACTTGATTAGTTCAATTCATGAGTTCAAACATAAAAGACTTTCAGTTTTTCACATTACTAATGCACAATTTGTGGTTGACTTGTGTCAGCAGTGGTTTGGAGTTGAAATCTGGATTCTGAGCAGCTTTGCCTGTTAGACAGAAGGAAATGAGCTCGGTTTAAGATAGTAAAAGTTGGATGGCGTTTCTTGCTGTACATTTTTGACCCTCAAAATCTGTGTCTCAAACTTTTGTGAACCAGTACAATACAAATCTTGGCATTTGTGTAGAACTTTCCTGTGTACACTGAAGCTTATAAGACATTTCAACTTAATTGTCTTAAGGGATTCTGCATACTTGAAAATTCTAATCATCTCAGAAAGTTGATTATGCATACTTTTTCAAAAAATTACTAGATGTAAAATGTAATTTCTGTGATTTACCTTATTTTGGTGGGTGGTATGTTTTGTATACACCTTATGTCTTAAGGTTGGGTTTTTTCAGTAATCTGACAATAGCTATTTCTTGGAATGAAGGTGTGACTATCAGACTTGGAGGTTTTTGTTATTTTTCTCTTGAAGTCAAAATAATGAAGGACTGTGAAGACTTGCCGGTGGTGATACTCAAGAGATGTTTTGTATCAAATGGATAATTTAGCCTTACCTTGTGAAGTTGGATTTTCTATGTATATATTTTAGAGGTGTTAAGGCATTTTTGGTTTCTGTATAAATCTGAGAATTAACATGAATGCAGCTCAACTTCTCGTAGTTGATTTATTGTCACAAATGTAATAGCACAGTTTGGACTAGTGGGTGATTTGAGCTGTAATAAGTCTGGGAAAAGTCTCCCCAATGCTTAATAAACATATTTTGAGTTTTGTTGTAGGATGGGGGTTGGACTAGATGATTTTTTGAAGGTCTGTTCCGTGAATCCAAACCACTCTGAAAAATGTTGGGTTTTTTTTTCAGGTAGCTGTGAACTAAGTGTTTTGTAAGTCTTTCTGAAATTGTTTTACTTTTTTAGAAGATTAGAATGCCTTTGTCACTTTTATTAAAGTTGTACTAAGCAGTAACCAGAGTAAGTTACTTATGGAAATAGAGGTTTTTGGTGTAGCCAAATCAATAGAGAACAGCTACATTTTAAAAGAGTCTATCGTAAATGTCTGATAAGGGTTTTAAAACGAAGAATGTAATATTTAAATACAGTGACTAGGAAAGATTTCTGTGCTAGTGTATTGTTACAGAAATGACTAATTAATTGCCTGTCTAATTTTAATAGCTTATTTTTTTAACAACTTTTCTGCATGGGCAGGGACTTAAAACATCTTGTTGCATGAAGTTTTTTGATTGGATGGCATTAAGATTAGTATATCTGTGAGTATATGAATATATATGTGATATATGTGGGATTATGTGTAGTGTTCAACTGACTTTTTTGAGGATGGTGTTTGAGCAGGACTTTGTGGATTTTTGTGATGCTTGCTGTTGCCAGTACTTAAATTTTACTGTACATGTAACTATTCTTTTCAGATTTTTTTAATGCTAGTCAGGACTGCAGTCTTGTATATGCAAAGGCAGCAAAAAACCCCCCAAACCTGGGAGTCTTTCAAGTCTGTTTGCACAAGAAAAACAAAAAACCCCAAACTTATCCAAGGACCAATAGAAAATGTTTGGTATGGACAGGGATGTGCACTACAGAATTCGGATTTCCTGTGTCAGACAAGTTTTTAGCTGCAGTGTTGTTGTTACATAGAAAGTCTTGTTTCTGCCTTTTATCAGTTCTGTAGTGGGTAAGGTCTGGATCTTGTGGACGCCAGCCTAGTTGAATACTTCATTTGCTGTCTAGGCAGGAAGATGTTCCCCAAGAATAAGAGCATAATATGATGTTACACATGTAAACAAAGGATTAGATGTTAACTCTTAATTCCCTGGCTCTCGAGTGTTTTACATTAAAATTTAAACTTTACTGTAGTTCCTTGCATGGGACTTATGCTTCTTTTGGAATTTTTTCTTTTTTAAAAAAAGTCTAGGGAGTAGTAAAGTGCTCCATAATATGTGAAATCCAGCATGATTATGTTGTAGTATGTGTAGCAGTAGTCTAGGTGTTGAGGCTGAATGTGGTAACTTGAGCAGTGCAAGTCACAGATTAAGGATTCCAAATGAAGTTAAGGAAGTGGACCATGGGTAAATGTGTTAATGATGAATCCCTACCAAATTAGACACTACTCAATTTGTTTGAACTCTCATTTCCTGTTCTTAAGGAGAAGCATCTCCAGGAGGACAGGTTTGCTCTAGCTTCTGATTAGACTTCTGAACTTACAGGTTAGGAAAACCCTTTAAGTGTATGTGAAGGGGAAACGAATATGTATTGCTAGCCTTTAAATCAACAAGATCTGTTTTAATTTCTTAAAAACAAACAAAAAAGTAAAAAAAAAAAAAAAACCCACCCTGAAACCCTGACTAACTCTGTGTGTATGAATTAGAATGTACAATATGTCTTATAATTGTTCCAAGTTTGTATTGAATTTTTAAGGACACAAAATTGAGATGTATGTGGAACCTTTTATTTAAAGATATAAATTTTTTACTTGTATAGTATTTTGTTATCTATATAAATAAAAGATTCTACAGACATGCAAAAATGTATATGTATACATGTATAAAGCACATATTCTGAAGACTATATGTAAGTGTAAGGCCAAAGAATTAAAGTGTCTATATGAATGAACATAACCCTTTAATTTTCCCATCAAGCTAAAAATGTATCAACTAACTCATTGTTTTCTTTTACTAGAAATGACTACCCCAAACAAGACACCACCTGGTGCTGATCCAAAGCAGTTAGAGAGGACTGGTACTGTTAGAGAAATAGGCTCACAAGCAGTTTGGTCTCTTTCATCCTGTAAGCCAGGTAAAAGCACAACAAATAATGTAAAAAGCTGAATGTACACTTTTGTTATTAGGATATATAATGGTTTACGTTTTGATAAGAAAACACACATACAGAGTGTAGCAGTAAAACTGCTGGTAGTATAAGGGTAGCCACTTACCGTGGTTTAACCCTGGCCAGCAACCAAGCACCATGCAGCCACTCACTCACTCCCCCCAGCCCCCCCAGCAGGATAGGGGAGAGGATCAGAAGAGTAAAAGTGAAAAAACTAGTGGGTTGAGATACAGTTTAATAGATAAAGCAACAGCTGCACATGCAAGCAGAGCAAAACAAGGAGTTGATTCACTACTTCCCATCAGCAGGCAGGTGTTCAGCCATCTCTAGGAAAGCAGGGCTCCATCATGTGTAATGGTTACGTGGTTACAAACACCATAATGCCCAATGTCCCTCCCTTCCTACTTCTTCCCCCAGCTTTACATACTCGGTATGACGTCCCATGGTATGGAATATCCCTTTGGCTAGTTTGGGTCAGCTGTCCTGGCTGTGTCCCCTCCCAGTTTCCAGTGCCCCTTCAGCCCTCTTGCTGGCAGGGCCCGAGAAACTGAAAAGTCCTTGACTTGGTATAAACATTATCCAGCAACACCCAAAACCATCAGTGTGCTGTCAACATTGTTCTCACACCAAATCTAAAGCACAGCACTGCACCAGCTACTAAGAAGAAAGCTAACTCTGTCCCAGCTGAAACCAGGACACTACTATGAAGGATTTGTGCCTAGTCTATATTTGATGCAATATGAAAGTGGTAATTACATCAGAAATATCCTACAATGAGGAAATATCTCATATTAACAAAACAGATGTTTTACTGATTTTATACTGATTTAGTTTTTTTTACTTGCACAGTGAACAAACACAACCATGTGAGCAGAAACATACCCAGCACTGTGCAATCGTTACTATGCTTTGGCATTTTTCCTGGGTATCGTCAATTTTTGACTTAGAAAAGCCATGCAGCTGGATGACCTAAACATTCTGTCTGAACTTTGTGTGGGCTTGGCTATTATATTGTAGCTCTCTAAATCCTGCAAGTGAAACGGGACTATTGTAAATGGTCTTGAGGTGCAGTTAATGATAGCTTATACCTGCTCAAAATACCTGAAAATCTGTATTCTTACCATCTGAGGTGGTTGAGTTGCTATTTCAGAAATATCTGCTGGGAACTGATCTGGTATCTTGCTGCAGCCTACAGTCAATGATCCCTTTATGCCACCATATTGAGCTCACGTTGAATGGCTTCGGTCTGATGTTCTGGTGTCCTGGAGAAAAATACCATAGTTCAGTTGCTTCAGAGTGAAGACAGTTTTTTGTAGCAGATTAAACTTAAACAGCTGAATTAAAACTGCAGCTAATGTGGGCAAACAAAGGCATGTGATTACTCAAAAGACAAATAATGAGGGAATGGAAAAAAGATTTGGAGTTGTTTCTTCTAATGTGGCAGTATTAACTTTCAGGAATACTGGTTTTTGCATCTATTTCTTGTTCTAGTCACCAACTTGAAAAGGTACAAATATTTCAGGAGAATATTTGAAAAGAAAATTTTGCATTTGGCTAAAATTTTACAATAAACAAATGGTCTCTGATAACAATTTTCCTTTAGTTCAGCAGTTAGATTATAGAATATGTGGAAAAGCTTAACCATTTGGTATTGTTCTTGCAATTAGTATGAATTACTACTTAACCATTTGATATTCCAGGACATGTTGAATGATTTCAAACCCCACAGACTTCAGCAAGAGATAAGAATATAAAGACACTCAAGCAATGAACTTTGACAGATTCCCACATCGCAGTTTTGGTCACAAAACCATAGGCAAAACTCAGCTATCTAGAAATATTTCCTTGTGTTAAAACTGAGGATACATCCTTTGGTTTGTAATAGCTGAAGAAAAGTTGTATCTGTGGTGCCTGCATCACAGAAATGGGATATTCAAGACTATTACATTTTCTTTTTCTTAGGATTTGGAGTGGATCAATTACGAGATGATAATCTAGAAACTTACTGGCAGTCAGATGGATCACAGCCTCATTTGGTGAACATCCAATTTAGGTATTAAAAATTACTCTGTATGGGTTAGGGTGTTCTGTGTAACTTTGTATTTATTACTGTTCACCAATATAGGAATTCTGGAAGTGCAAGGACTCCAGGGTTAATCCTGTTACCCAACTGGTAAGAAGCCAGTTAGATAGTGTTTATAAAAATGAGGATTTCAAATGTTATGGTTACTGAATGCCTAAATAAGGAACAAAAAGGAATGGTTTTATGTATGTAATTTGTAACAGTTTCAGTTACCTTCCTAAGGTGACATTTTTGTCCTGACTTTCTGTCTTTGAGTGTAATTTGAAGGGTAGGTTTGAGAAACCTTTTCTTGTTCTGTTCTGTGTAGGATGCTTTCAGTCTTTTTTCTTTAACCAGACTCTTTAAGGTGAGGTGAGAAGTTTGTCACCTTTTTTTTTTTTTTTTTTTTATTTGCTTTCTGGAGGACTCTTTGGTATAGTAATAGAGCCCATATTTGATAAGCTAAACATGCTTTATCACATGAAAGTTGGCATTTGGCCTTTTGTTGTATTTTGTGTTATACTGACACTTCTGAAGGCAGACAAAGGGGAGCAGGGAAAATCAACTCTGTGTGCATAGCAATGTGGAAAAACACCTAGCTGCTTTAACAGTGGAGTTCTTATAAATCAGTAGACACACTTGTGTTAAGTTTTAGAACATTTCAATCCTTAGGTTTTTGCTAGTTTGTAATAACTATCCTGAATGTTTTCCTGTATGATGCTTACATAGCTTTTTTGCTTCTTGCAGAAGAAAAACAACAGTGAAGACATTATGTATTTATGCAGACTACAAATCTGATGAAAGTTACACTCCAAGCAAAATCTCTGTCAGAGTAGGAAATAATTTTCATAATCTCCAGGAAATCCGGGTAGGTCAATGGTGCTTTGCTTTCTGTCTTAAAATAGTCCTCTCTCATTAGGACATCTGATGTAGTAAAATGGTTTTTGGAGGTAAAATATGACCTTGTGCTTGGAAGGGGGGAAATGCCTGGGTTAATTTTGATACTTGCTTTTAGTTTTTATCTTGCAAATTTACTGGGCTGGTTTCTGTGGTTTTCTTCAGGGTCCATTACCAACATGGTTCTAGAACAGACTTTGATATACCTGTAATGGAATAAAAGACTGAGGTTTTCTAGAACAGGGCTGTTAAAAATGGTTAAACTGATCTTGCTTAAAATATCTGCAAACCCTATGCATTGCATATATCAAAAGGGAAACTTAGCTTTTAAATACTTACGTATTTAGACTTAAGTCAAATTCATGCGTTTTTTATTTTATGAATGGGTTGCTCGCTATTGAGCCTGACTAGGAATCAGAATTTAAAACTACAGGTTTTAATTATGCCTGTGTATGGTGCTTATATGTCTTTGGAGTCTGGATTTCATTTTTGGGAAGCTGCGTGTACTCTTAGTAACTAGTAGCATCTGGTTCAAAGCTTACTTTGACACCCTGGCAAAAAGAAACTGGGACACAAAGCCTAATAATGAGTTATCAGTTATGCAAACGTTGCTTGTTTTCTGCTGGTTAGAGAATCTTCATATAAGTGAGAATCTACTACATATTTGTTAATAATAGTTGACTCTAGCCACTACTGATGGTGAGAGCTAGCAGAATTGCAACACTCGCTTTACCATAATGATCTACAAAGCATGCAAGATACCAATTAAAATGGGTAAGTCTAACATAAGTAAAACATCATTTATGAACACATCTTACCATAATTTACAAGTATTATTTCTAATCTTTTGCAGTGTGGTTTTTTTATACTGGACAGTCACTGAGATGTAGAAATTTTGGAACAGATTCAGTGTTTTTGTTTTTAACAGTGAGGCAAAATCCAGTTTCCATTTCTGTAGATATGACATTTGATGCTAAAGACTTCGAATGGGACATAGATTTGTAGTGTGTTGTGAATGTTTTTATTTACATAAGTGTAATAGTCAAAACAGTATTTTTTTTCATGGTGACACTTCTAGCTAGGAAAAGTTTCTTTGATGGAATAACTGAGATCAGATTTGAGTTCCTGTAACTGTTTAGTTTTGCTAGCCTTTTAGTAAGTGGTAAAAGCAGATTTTAAATAATCCATGATATTTGTAGCTTACCTTGTGAACTACTCATGAGCAGGTATCTTTGCTAATTATGAGTTACAGTAGCCTCATGTTTCAGACTGCTCTTCTCTGAAGCTCAGCAGCTACTGATATATTGGGAGGGTTCAACTTTCCTCCCTTATGGCAGGTGTTACAGTAACAGAAGGCTTAGGATGATGAGGAAAAGGGAGGTGCTAAATAGTGGTTTGAATTTTTACTTTTGGGATTTTTGTTTTCACCTTTTCCAGTGTTTGAAGTCCCAGCAAGAGCAACTAATAAGTAGGTTTTAGATGCAGTGGGAATGGAAAGTGTAATAAACATGTATGCCTCTGTTACATATCTATATACTGTGAATGATCTGTGATCTCTCAGGTGTTGACCTATACTTTATCCTAAATCTTTTTTTTAAATTAAATATTCTTTTGAAAGAAATGATTCATCACATTACTTTGACCTTAATCAGCTGCAAATTCAGTCTTAATCGTAACATAGCAATTTGGGAATTGCACATTTTTTAACAGTAACAGCAGATGATCTTTTCCTTGTTGGGCTGTGGGTGTGTTTTCCGAGTGTCCACTAGATGTCATTGTTGTCTGTAATTAGCAGTTTGATTTTTGTGCTTGTCCATTCTTTCAGTTATCCTTTTATAATAATGTTTAGTGCAGGATTATACATGTAACTGCAATAGCTTAAGTTTCTTATACAGTGGTAAACTTCCACTTTTGAGGATATGTGTCTTGTTAAGGTTCTATAGAAACAATAACTTATAATAATAATAAAATGTATAATAAGCTTATTCTATTCAGTCTTAGGCAGTTTCTCAGGCAGTATTTCTTTGGCTAGTTTCTTGTTAAACACAGGATTTTACACATAATGTACTTAGTTAAAAAGGGCACTTCTAAATTAAACAAGTTGCTAGTATCTTTTATAGTATATTAATATGACTGTAATATGTTGCATGAGAGCAGTCATTCTTATGCATACCACATGCTCATATGCTTTTTTTATTTCAAAACTGAGACGAAATCACGGTCAAGCTGCTTAATGAGATACAATACTTCAGTGCTGTAGAATACTAGTGACTAACTTTGTCACCACTGTGATGTTAAATATGGATATCAATTTTCATATTTCTTAAACCGTTTGATACTTGGGTTGTTACTTAAATTTTTCTTCAATCCTGAAACTTTCTCTTTCCTTCAGCTTCTCTGACACATAGGCAGGTTGTTAAAACAGTGTGAACTGTTATGAGCTCTTCAGAGAAATCTGCTTAATTATACAGTGATTCCATTGGCTTCAGGACTGATTAACTGGGTGGAAAATCCAGCTAAATGATTTTATATTTTTCCATGGATGCTTGCCCAGCTCATAGTGTCTAATGAAAGTTCTGTGATGTGGTTTTTTTTTTTTAATGGTCTAACTTTCAAAATAATGCAATGTGCTGTTAGGCTTGTTTTTATCACTAATATAAGATTAGCTTTAGTTTGTCTAGTATGCAGGCATGTTCTTTTCGGAACGTAAGATGAAATTTTCTGAATAAAAGGTTTGGTGGGTTTTTCCCCCCTCTGAGAAACAAGTCATTTGTACCCCATTAAATGGGTGAGAATAGCTGTCATAATCTGGCAGTATTATTCCCTTGCTCGGCTGAAGGAACTACAGTTAAGAGTGTGCAGTAAGCCGCCTCTTCCAACTTAAATGCCTTTTTATTACAGCTGTCAAGCTTGAAGAGCAGATATTTTCTCATTTCCAGTCTCAGAATTCCCCCACATAATGGTGCAAACAGTCTGGATGGTAGTCCGTAGAGGCACTTCTGGAACAGTATCCAGACTCTTCAGTATGTGATTTAAATTATTACACTTTCTCACAATGTGAAAATAACTTGCCACAAAGGATGTGAGTGAAATCTTGGCTGCAAGAGATCTCTGGTCTCTTCAAATAATGGTCACCAGCTTGTTGCCTTCCAAGACATTTAGGTCATCAGCAGTTCATCTTGTCATGAAAAAATTAAGTGTTGTAATGCTAAGTGCAGATAGGTTTTTGGGTAATAATCACCTAGTAGTTTCAATCGCTTCTGCTGTCAGCCTATAATGTAGGGCCTTTACACAGCAAAGCAAGACACCTGTAAACTCTTGTAAATCCAAAGATGTAGAACTGGCTAACACAAGACATTGGGAAAGTGTGGGTCAGACTTTCTAGAAATAGTTAGTCATTACATTAGTTCACATTGAGAAGCCACTGCTGCTTAATTTCCAAATTAAAGTTGCTTTAAGAGCCAGAACCCCTCCTGAAAGAGACAAAGTTTTCTGCTGTGCCTTGTAGAGGACTCGACAACAGAATGTGGTGTACATGTCTTGGCTGTAACTAGGTAAGATGCAACTAGACAGGTACAATTTCCTTCCTGTCCCAGCAGGAGTTAATTCCTCCAGCATGCTTTTGGATATCTCATGCTTTTTGATTTGGAGTAGGACGTGTTTTTCATTTAGTTGTTTGTGTAGTTCAGAGAAACTGGGAAGCTTTGTCATAGGACCAAACCTTTGCTAGCATGTGGCATTGCTTTTTGTACGTTGTTTTTCAAATTGCTCACAGGTAATAATAATCCACATGGCAGGTAAGATGTATTAAAGTTCAGGCCTAAAAGGAAATGATCAGAAATAACCCACTGAAGGGGGAACGGGAAGCCTCTGGCTGGGAGTGTGTGCTCCCTATGCAGTAAATATGCAGATAGCATCGCGGCTCTGTGTAACCTAGTTAAGCAAGGTGTTTGCTCTTGGCAAGCCATTAAGTCTGAAGCAAGGCTCATGGAACAGGGTAACTCCCCTGGTTAACAACCTTCATAGGCGTGCCATGCTCTACCACTACGCAGGGAAGGATGGCCCTTAGGTAGGAAAAAAGACAGTTGGTCACTGGAGGTCCCGTGTAGTAAACTTTGCATCAGAGTGATACAAAGTATTAAACATTGTTTTGGAAGAGCCCTGCTTTATTTAACTGACTTGCCCAATGCTTTTCTTCTGGAACAAAAGCCTACTTGGCCTTTTCAACAAGACTCTGTTCTGAAGATGACTTTGAAGATTCAGGTGAGAGCCCTTAATACACCTTTCCTGGCAACAGTGTGAGTCCTTTGTTTCAGCTTTTTGTTGTCTTTAGTTGAATTGCTGTCAACTTTGTTTTCAGTTTGTTTTCTAGCCCTTTTGGTCTTGCCTGGTGTTTTGTAACCAGGTACTCCAGAGCTGTGGCAAGCGCAGCATTCTCCCTGGTGGCATGGTGTTGTGGCCAAGCACCACGGACAGGGCCGCTTCTTCACTGTTTTAAGAGATTCTGCACTAGAACAGGGAATTATCAACCAGAGGAATGACAAAACTGGGAAGCCTTTCTGAGAGGAAGTTAAGGAAGTCTGACCCAATTGAATCTTTCTATTCCCGTAATGTCCAGTGATTGTAGCGGAGAGGCTGGACTTTCCTAGATGTTTTCTGAAACTCAGCAGGTGGCAATCTCAACCTGTTTTCTGTATGTGGAGTAAACTTAGATACCGAGGAACAGTTAGGTGCTGACTTGTCACAGGACTGTTGCAAGCTAATGAATCAAGAAAATGTACTGCTTCCGAGTCTCTGATCAGACATCTCTAAGGTGCATTTTAAACTGCTTTCTTCTGAAGATGGAGTACTGAGTTGTTACTGCTTTATTTAGATTCCTGACTAGGCTTCAAGTACTTTGGTTAGAAGCATAGAATAATTTAGGCTGGAAAAGACCTTTAAGATCATGAAGTCCAACCACTAACCCAAGACTGCCAAGTCCACCACTAAACCATGTCCCTAAGCACTTCATCTAGATGGTTGTTTTGAATGCTTCCAGGGATGGTGATTCCACCACTTCCCTGGGCAGCCTGTTCCAATACTTGACCATCCTTTCAGTGAAGAAATTTTTCCTAATATTCAATTGAAACCTCCCCTGGTGCAATTTGAGGAAATAATGCTGATGTTTTCTTCCATATAAGGAAAGATGCATTTCTGACCCGTAATTATTGCTTGGGTTCAGAATGTCAATTAAAAATATTGTCTGCTTTCTGCAAAGTACACTTGATACTAAGAAAAGACTGAGTAAGCTTTAGTTTTATAGAATTTCAAACCGTATTCTGTCTTATCTGTGTCCGGGATGTTCTGCAGATTAGGTCATCTCATAAGCTTGTTCATTTTGATTGTTACCTTGCTGCTATGCTAGTTGCGTATGGATTTAATTCATCAGGATGTAGATGGTACCTCTTCCTTACGTAAAAAATTTACCAGTACTGGAAATCTGCAAACCAGGGGAGTAGAATGATCTGCTGGTATTGGTTAGTTACTAAGCCTTGTGTTTGATGTCAAGGGTAGTAGTCAAGTTTAGGAAGCAGGGTGATTTCCATTTGATGTAGATTTGTACTCCACATTTCCACTTCCAGAAGAGAGGATATTTTGTGAGTCACCAGCTGGGGTCTTCATATGAACCTCTCTCTACAAAAGAAAGGCTAATTAAATGGCATAGCATCACTGTTCCATGCTATCGTCATCATCAGGGTAGATGATATGACCTGCTCATTGTTCTTATGCTTATGGAAATCAACTAATACATGCTTGGAACTGTGGAAATTATGAACAGGATTGCAGTTTTCCTGGTTTTTGTACCCTGGAATGAAAATACATTGGAATGGAGCTTACTATGCAGTTGTGAGAAATGCAGTTGTTGAAATAGGCTTTTGTGCATATGAGTTACATGTATACAAATAGAGATCCGTATTAGATTCAGAAGAATTCTGAAGAGTGGAAGATTATTTTGGTCCACACATCATAAAATTGTTACGCATTATCTTACTTTGCTGTGAAATGCTGCTTTAAAGAGAAATAAACATGTCTTCTGTTGGGTCTTAGAGGAAAAAAAAGAGGAAAATTAAACATTTTTTTTTTATGCTGTGGTATGTGTTGTATGTAGAAAAATATTCTTGTTTTGTATCCCAGCATTCAAAAACAATTCTATGAAGGAACCTTTTCTTGCCACAGAGGGACTCAATTAGGCAAGGGTACATTAAAGAGGCCCTGTATTTTTAATTCTGTCAGTCTGACTTTACCTTCTGAAGCCGAGGAAAAGCCATGTAAAAGAAAGTGGCAACAGCTCCATGGAAGGCAGGAACTTGATGAAGTACAGAGCTTTCCTCAAGGGAACTCAAGTACATGGAGGCTAGGAACTGATTGAAGCACAAAATTTTACATGTATGTGAAAGCCTTGCCTGGAATTATAACCTTTTTCATGATTGTTCAATCTAAGTTCCACTGTGGAAAAGGAATTAGAAAACGTGTATGATTTTCCACGTAAAGTGAAAGAGCTTTCCTCTCCACTGCCAATGAGAAAAAGACAAAATAATTTAATAATCAAATTGACTCTACCTTATGTTATGCTGTGTAATACCTGTTTTGTGTAGGGAGTGTTTGGTTACGTCATTTCACCTCTTCTCTCTGCATGAAGTTCTAGTAGGTGGATTTGAAGAGATTTATCTTTTACTTCTATCAAATATTTTTCTGGTATGGATGGCTAAAAGCTTCAGATAAAAAAAGCGCACATTATCAATGCAGGGAAACTGTCATCCAATATGATGAAAGAATTTTTCATAAACTTTAATACAAGCCTCCAGTAGTGTATTCTAATAATACTATCAACAAATTCTGGTCCTTTCTCTGGCAGACAGGAGCAGGTTGCAGATAGTGCTCTGTGTGGGAGAAGGAGAGTGCCAAATAATTGAACTGTTGATATTGGTGCTTTTTTCAGAAATTAGGGTTAGTATTGTGGCCTTACAACAAGTAAAAATTGGTATGGGAAACCAAAAATTTAAACAAGTGTATTTTCCAACACTTTTGAAGCATGTAGGATGATAATACTGTTGTAGAATGGTAATAATATTAGTCATCTTGTAGAAAGGTTAAGTGATTTGTTTGTCTGTGCAGATTGCCTATGGTATTGAACCAATATGTCAAGTCAAAGCCCACTTTGGGCTGTGTCCAGTTTATACCTAACTGACTGAAACCTGTAATTGTGATGTTCATTGGTACCAGATTGTGAATGTTTTGACATTCTTGTTCTGAGTGAGTTCTTTCTATAATTGCCTGGTTTGCACTGGTAAAATTTCAGTCTACCTAAAAAAAAAAAAAAATATTCCACAAAGCCAAGGTAAAGCATCGTACACACTTTTATATATAAAAGTTCCTACTTCAGTTAAGCCAAAATAAAGCACTCCCCCTTCCAGTCCCTAAAACCTGTTGTTCCTGTTTGTTCATCAGTTTGTTATACTAACTCAACTTTTCTTGGTAACGCTATTTGTTGTCAGTGGTGCTTTAATATTGATTAAAATAGATTGATTAAAATAGCTATTAGAGATTTAATATACTGTGTATACTTCTGTGTTGTTCACCAGGTTTATTAATTTGTGGAATCCATATTTCCTCATTGATTATCTCTTGATTGTCTCCTATACTACAGACTGCCCAGATGGTTTCAGTTGGCTTTGGGTATTCTACAGATACTGCAAAAAACAAAAAGTGGTAGAATACAGCCATGAAAGATTGCTGGTTTTCCATGATAGTTTCTTACCTTCTTTATATCCCAGAAGAATTTGTTCATGAAGACTTGAGTAATGAAGAGCCGTGTACTTATAGACTAGCACCTTTACCAATCCTAACTAGTAAAAAGGAAGAATCTCTTCTTTGCAAGAATACTTTGTATGAAGGGTGAAGTGAGTTACATATATGTGTTAATGAAAGGTCTGTGAAACAAGGGTCTGTCACTTCTCTTTGCACATTTTGTCAGTGGCATGGCTGTGCTGCTGACCTACAAAAAATCTAGCAAGTGCTGTGGAATAGTCCTCTTTTTTTTTTTTTTAACCAATAACTGCGGCTGATTTCCAACACCCCCTTCTGGCTTTTGTGAAAGCATTTTATGTTGCCTTTAACCCTTAGTGCTACATATAGCATGTCTTTGTTTCTTTTAAACTGTAGCTCTTTCTTTTTAATGCCCGGATAGATCAGAGATGCTGATCTCTCTCTTTGATATCATTACCAAACTTTTGGAGCTCCTAGAGGGATCAGTCAAATGTCTGTGTTCTTTAGCTCCTAGAAATTGGTCCAAATATGTATATTTAGGTACAATAAATCATATATATTTAAAACGGTAGCGCCCCCCACCTGCCTTTCACTCCCTGAAATTCAAGTTGTAATCAAATTTACATGCTATCAGGCTGAGGGAAGAAAAGCATCTTTTTCTTTTACATGCCCAAAATGTAGTGAAAATCCCTGTGGACAGTCGTGTTTACAAGGGTAACTGTCTGCATTCAATTGTGGGTTATAAAAGTGCTTGCTTGAATAAATACACTGAGCTATCAGACAGAACAACCAATAGTTGGGTGGACTAATTGACCTTGTCAGTAGAATAGAAACACTTGCAAATAAAATTCCCATTGCCAGCAAAGTTGCAACTGGAAACCCCTGAAGAAACTGTGTATATCCTCTAACTATTGTGGAATGCAATGATTCAAGCAGCAGACATTGGTAAAGCAGACAGCTTTACTTTGGCTTTGTGGAATATATTTTTTTTTTTTTAGGTAGACTGAAATTTTACCAGTGCAAACCAGGCAATTATAGAAAGAACTAACTCAGAACAAGAATGTCAAAACATTCACAATCTGGGTGGGGGGTGGGGTAGTAGTGGGGAATAATTAACTAAGAAAGTTTTATATACAAGCATTTTTCAGTGATCTTTTTTTGTGGTGTGAGGCTACATGCGTTCACCAAATCATCAAGCAGTTCACTTCCCACATTGAGTTATGTTTTCTAACAATTGCTATTACTTTTACCATATCTCAGGTCCCCTTGTATTACTTGTTTTGCTGGTGTGTTTTTATTATAATGTACTCCTTTCAGAAAAGGCAAAGATGTTTGGCTAATAACTACAGCATGTTGTAATGAGGGTGGAGTATGTTTGTCATTCTACAGCAATGGTTGGCTTACATGAATGTCATGTCTATAACTGTGCATACTGTGGCAGTTTTATATTTTTTAACATATTCAAATTGCATAACACTGGAAAAGAATCGCAGTAAATAGCAGAGTATCTGGTCTTCCAATCAGATGGAACCATTTTTTACTTTACCAGTGATGAGTCACGTGTCTTCTTAAAAAAAGGAAATATTTTACTCCAGAAATAAGTCTTCACAAATGAATTACTCAGGTATCAGAAATTTCCTTTTAAAAAGTTGGACAATGTCACACAGGTGGAGGTAGTATTTAGAAATAAAAGCAACAGTAGAAGACATAACAGGCTTTGCTGTGTACTATAAAAACATGATTTTATTTTGGTTAGGAAACAAAACAGGAAAAATGGCATTTGGGAAAAAGGTCTGAAAAACAGTCTAGTTTAGCTGCTAAATAAACTTCATAGATGAAGGTTTAAAAAAAGCACCAAGATTTGTAAAAGGCGGGGGATAGTGTATTTCACCTTAAGTAAGGGACAATGTGTAATAAGGGATTTTGTGGTTTTACAGCTCGGTGCATGTGTTTGAAAGCTGTTCTCTCAGCAACGTGGGTGGCAGGTTATGCTACCATATAACGTATTGTAGTTGGCTCTCCACACTTGTCAGGGTTAGCGTTCAACCATTCGGAAAATTTTCCCATTGTTCTATCATGTGAACCAAGGCTAGTGTTGAATTCCCAATAACCTTCTGCAGGAAAAAGAGGTTTAATTAGAAAGTTTGAAATTTGATTACTTCTGTTATTGTCTTAATGTACTTCTCTCTAATTTAGGTGCTTATCTGCAAATGCAATCAATTTTTGCTCAGAAAGATGAAAAATAAACTTAACACTGTACTGCAGTTGCTTCAACACTTTTAAAAGAAAACTTGTATACTCAGTTCTGTCTTTCTTCAGCATTAACACTCTATTTCCATCTTAAACATGTTTGCTTTAGATGGATCATAGCTTTTGGCAGCTACTGCATTTTTAGCAAATAATACTGTTTCTAGTAAGAGTTGCAAAAAAAAAAAACACACAAAACTTTGTGTGAGGTCCTTGTAAACTGAACCTTGGGAACGTTATGTTATTTCTGTATTTTCCCTTTTGTGCTGCTTCTCTGTTTGTGTCAGGGTTATAAATTACATTGCTTGAACTAGAGAATTAAAAACATTTTATTTTGTGATTCCTGTAATTTAAAAAGAGAATGTTTGTTTTATGTGTGGGGGATTTTTTTTTTGTTGTTTGTTATTTTGTTTTTACCTGTTATTTCAGAGGCTGGCACACAGAGAAATAAGCAATTATGGTATTGAAATTCCATTGTGCCAGCACCTCCAGGGCATAATCCAAAAAAAACAGAAAACCCGCCTGCTGGGTTGTATGCAGTATGCTTCTGTGAACATCAATGTCTGCTGTTCACACATCATTTTTTACTAAAAGTTCCTGTTGGAATAAAGGTTCTGTGTTTGGAGAGTGTACTGGGATATTTGTTGGTCAATGGTTTTTCAAGGTTTTTAGGGATCTCTAATTACAGTTTACCAATGTAGGCTCACTAGATACTTCTTTCAGATAATCATTAATGCTTCAGAAGCAAGAGAAAAAGGCAGAGATTTGGTTTTGGCAACATAAAAAACGTATCAAGAGTGAGCTTGATGTTCTTCCATTCATTTAAGCGTTCTGCTTGAAGACTGAACATGGGAGTGAGCAATAACGTGGGTGGGTGGAAGGGGAGATGATAGCATCATAGAAAAGACTCAAACACTTAGTGTCCCTGCTTCAATATTTTAACCCCTTCCCTTCCTTACCCCTCCCCCTACCCCCCCTCCTTTTTAATGCAAATGTGTTGTCCAGTCGACATTTGAGAACAGTACGTGCGCATCCAGCATTACAGTTTGTACTGGGTTTCAGTGTGCAGGCTCATCTAGAATGCCTTCATGGTGCTCAATCAGATCACTCTTCTCAGTTGATCGGAATTCGTTTTAACTGTAGTTACAAAACATGTAATACTATTCACTTGCAAGCCATAGTGTGTAGCAACATTTGTTTTCTCATTTGTTTTCAATCTCTCTGCACTTGGGCATATTGTTGGAGACTCTGGGAGGCAACCTGTTTAATGCAGGGACAGATGATTAGTTTCTAGTCTTTTGCTAGATTCATAAAAGTTAAGAGAAAAGGAAATTATTCTAAACCAGATCATAAAGTTCAAGCTAGGTAATGTGTGATAGATTACCGTGATACTTAAGATAATTATCTATTTATCTTACTGAATAAACACTGCTAAAGTCCTTCTACTAGTATAATTGCCAGTGGCAAATGATGTCAGTGGAAGCCTGCCAGTACAGAAATTACGCTTTTGGTTGTCTATCTAAAAAAAAAAAAAAGTGCAGACTGAATTCACCTGTAGGTTGTTTTCTTTGGTTCCTACCCCCCTCAACTGCAGTTAAGATCATGTCATGTGACCACATAGCTACATACATGTACATGTGTTTCTTTTTCCTTCAGTGAAGTAATTGCAGACATGTATGTCTTTCATTTTTGCTGTTATCAGTACGGTAATGGACTATTTCTTAGGTATAGGTTATCTTAATTTCTTTTTCAGATTAAAGCATAATGCTTTTCTGCCCAGGTGTGGTTGTCTGTTAAACAGCAGATTACTTATGAGTTTATCTTACTGCTTTTATAACTTCTTGTGAACAAATGTGCTACAATCCATTGCAGGAATTGGGTCAACAGGTTGTTTGAGCACAGAATTAGATTTTTTTGATCACTAGGGGAATGCCTGCAGTCTGAATTTCCATACAATGTTAATTGCTGTAACAACATCATGTATCCCTTTTAGTTTTACTTGCTTGTAAAGATCTGAAGGAAAGCTTCTGGTAACAATTTTAATTGTGTGTGTTCCCAAGGGTAAATTGCTGCATGGATTGGCAGTTAGTTTTTTTTCCTTGAATGTTTGAAGTAGCTCCTGGTCACATAAGGTGTCAAGGTTTGAGCTAACGAAAGCTGAAAATCTTTGCCGCCTTTGTTTGCCTGCTGGATTGTTTATTGGCTTTTGGGGAAGCGCAGGGGGAGTGGTGAATATTCTGGGAGGAATTCACACACCTGACTTTACCAGTCATTTAGCAGAGTAAGAAGGTAGGTACCACTGAAGAAACTGGAACAAGGGACTCTAATGTCTAGTGAGTGGCATGTTAGGGAGGAGGTCTTGGAGAAGTGTTTCCTGGTATCAGCAGACCGACCTGCACTTGAAAGGGAAATTATGTTTTCCTGTAGTAAAGGGCCCCGTGTACCGTTAGAGGGCTGTTTATCTCCTCTTCTTTTTCTTACCCCCTACCACATTCTACAGCCATATTTTTTTCCCTTGAAGTTCCCCAAAACCTGAGAAATCCAAAGTTATCTGCTCTGGTTTTGGATCCCGTATGTAATGGAACATTGTAGGAGGCCAATACTGAATGCCAGCATCTTCACTGAAAGATTTAAAACTGAGTTCTTTTGTGTCAAAGATGGTAGTAAGATGTTGCTCACTCATTCCTGCTTTTCTCTTTCTGGAGAGGTTGCTAGCCAGCTGGAAATAACTTACAGTAGCATTAAAGCTATTTTTTTTTCCAGAAACTGTGGATCAGGATTGGGAGGATAGTCAGTGCATAATAAATAATCTGCTTTTATTTACCTGATTATCCTCACAGACTTGATTGCGGAAAGAAATCCTTAGAGGGAGTACTAGATAATTCCAAACAGTGGGAAGTGCTAGATACATGCAGAAAGGTCAAATCAAAGATTCTGATCCCTCTGGGTGCTACTGCTAGCACACAGTATTAAAATCCTTCAAAGAGGAGAGCCAGCAGCTGACATCTAACCCGGGCTAAGCATAAAAGAAGAAGATACAAAAGGAATGAGAACTTTTTAGGATACCTAAGAACTAAGAAAGTCCTATGCTGTCATCTCAACTGGTGCACCACCACTTACTAACTTGCAGGCAACAGCAGCTGGGAACATCCTGTTACGATCTTAACCACCGAACAGTTTCCAAGTGGGGTGGGGGGAGGAAGTGGCCCCTATGTAGAAGAAATTAGGAGCCAATTAGTCCACCACTTACTGTTTTCTGGCCTATGTGGAGCTTCCATGTTGTAAGTATCTTTTGTTTACATCAGTGCAAATTCAATCAGATTTAACTAATTGTAGTACTCCAAAACAAATCCACAAAATGCACTGGAAGTGGCCATGCTTTGTCAGGCCAGCACCAAAGCAAACAAGCAGAAATTTCCGTAAATTTACAACTAGTATTGGCATGCATAAACAGTAGTAAGAATGTATTGTTCTGTATCTCTAACAGTGAAAAGACAGACTTTTTTCTTCAGGTAAAAGTAGAGAAACAAATGCATTTCGTGTAGGTATATGAGAGGGTTTCAACTTCATAGTATTTTTTTCATTGTTCCTGGAGCTTAACACTTTAGTGGAAAACTGAGATTATTCCCAGTGTCATTAAGAAAGTAGTTATGGAAAGGGATGCTGTTCACATGAGAAGTTAAAGCAAACCTCAAGGTGCAGAAGAAAATGCTACCTGGTAAGCGGTAAATATCTAGAACAAGTACGGAGTTCCTGAGCAAAAAATTTAGTTGCTTCAGAGACATCATGACAGTCCTCTCTAGAGTTAGACCTTGCTCCCTTGATTGATCAAATGTTAGTTTGATCAGGAATGATGTGTCTGCTAGGAGCTTTGAGACCTCTGCTAGACAGTGTCTATATTGTATTCTTTGTGAAGTTGTGTGTGTGGGTTTTTTTGGGTTTTGTTTTTGTGGGGTGGGTTGGAAATTGCATGTGGTTTTATCCTGTTCCTTATCTCAAGTAGTGCATGAAATTGTTTCTATGATCTGAAGTATAATTTATTTCCCTTTGAGGACTGTTCTTTGTCTTTTCTGTCGTAAGATAACTGAGACCATGCATTTGAAACAGAAAAACCTTTCCCAGGATTTTCCCATTTTCTGCAGGAACACACAAGAGAGGGTGGAATGAGAGTGATAATGTAGCGTATGTGTCTGGCTCGAGGGCTTGTGCTTTCTAACTGCCTTTGTCCGATTCTGAAACTAGGTTTATCTCACCACTCCTATTTTATTTCAGAATGAATTCTGGAGTGTTTTATGTGTCATGTTAAAGGAATGTTAGCAAATACGGTTTTTATTGAGGCTTTTTATGAATGCTGTTCTCGGTCTGAGTGAATCATGAGGCTCTAGCCCCTAATACTTACTACCTTTTTTAATTTTTTTCCCCATCTGTATCAGTTGGGTCAAATTTAACTGTGTGTGTAAAGAATTTTTTTGATAATTTCTACTAGCAAATGCAGAAAACCCTAGTTTGTTTATGTTGAGATTCATTTGTTACTACTTAGCAAGGTGATGTTACTGAGGATAATTAGAAAGGTAAAACGAAATCTTATTCTGTTTTTTCATTGTTGTGAAAGGAGTTGCAGTTCCATATCGGGAGAAATCATTTAGTAAAATCATCAGGTAGGTTTCCTTCTGTTTGAACAGGTTTCTGTTGTGATTATGATGGTCACTGTGTATGAGGTTTTCATAAATCGGCTTTGCGTAAATCTAGCAGTGCTAGGTTAAGAACTTCTATTGTGGAATTATTAGACTTTGTTCTTTTTATTTATATTGTCCGTTACGAGGAGATAAAGATTTACTCTCACAGTAGAATTAAATTAAGCAGAGGAGCATATGTACCCACAGGACTTTGATATACAGCAAGTCACATATATTTGTAATCCAATTCGATCAGCTTCTTACTGACTTCTTGTATCTAAGCAGTAAGATGATATCCAACAGTAACTCTAGATTTAGGACTTTGTAGGCCTATTAGTAAGGAAGTTTTCAATTATGCCATTCTTGTTTTGTTTTTTCCATTGCCCACTCATTCTTGAGGAGCATACACAATGTAATTTTATTTCAATTCCCATACAGTTTACTGAAGAGCTGATATTCTTACATCTGTTGAACATAGCATTAAGACTATTCCAGACTGCTGTTTATAGTAGACATGCTGTTGCAGTATGGTAGTCATTAGCCCAGCACCATATAGCTCCATCTGAATATCTTTTTGAACTGTACATTCTTTGGGTGGATGGTCACTTGGGGAATCTTTGACTCCTAGAAAGAACTCCAGAAATAATCTAGACTGAGTAGACTCCAGAGGCTGACCTCCACATTAAACAATGAAACATAAGCTTGCATTTTTCTGGACACACTTGTATGTGGATTTGTAAGAAGGCACAAGCAAAAGGTAAAACTCTACTGCGTTTGTTCCATTATGTTAAAGAAAAAAATCGCATGTAGGTATAAAATTAAATGCTTCCATTGGGCAACAGTTCTGGTTCCAGCTTTGCAAATTTATGGAAGTGTATTCTGGCTCATAAAACTACCCAGCTGAACCTCTGACAGATACACTCCTATTTCTTCTTTTGAAGTTCATTTGTACAAAAATATATCTCCAGTGAGATGTGTTTATGAATGTGGGATCTTTCTCAGATGAGATACTGCGTTGCATTTTAAATTTACACAAATAGTTTTCACAACAGTCTCTTGCATTTGTTTCCAATGAGTAAATATTCCTCGAGTTGAGCATTACATCTGCGCTCGATCCTGTGAAATGTTATTCTGCGTTTGCTTATTGAAATCTGGCATGCTATAATGAACTTGAGTAATGTTACAGTTTATCTGATTTCACCCTACTTGCCTTTACTGAGTATTTGCATCCACAGAGTCCTTATTCAAATGCAAAAATGTTTAAGTTTTTTAGTATACTGTACTTCTGCAGCATTTTTAATTATTTATATAGGTTTAGGGTCTTTATGTTCCTTGATTTTAGGAGGGGCAACCCCCTTTCATTCCCTGCTTGCTCAGAAACAAGTAATTCCTGTGAAACCAGGAGAAATGCTTTCACTTAACCCCAGTGGTTTTTGTGTCTTACAAAACAACAACTTATTCTCTTGCTGGTAAAAAAGAAGTAGGATTTTTTAATTTGGTAGCACTCGGGTATAATTTATTGCAGTCTTTTTTTCTAACAAATAAAATCACAGGAGCTACATTTTTGTGTAACAGAGAAAATATTGGAGCCATGCAGTTTTGTGGGCCCGTCTTCTGGTAGAAGATCAGAAATCTAGTTCTTGTTAATGTGTAGTAAGAGCCTTTTTCAGTGAGGGGAATGCTTTTCTTTTAGGTGTACTTTCTTTCCCTCATCTATAAAGGCTGCTTGAGAACTAGCAGCTGGCTGCTACTACTGCTGTTGACTTACTAAAATCTCATGATATTCCCATTTTCTTGCATTTATTAATTTCCCATTGTAATTTTCTGAAGCATTCAAGCATTCTCTGAGATGCAAAGTGCAAGGCATGAAGTGTAATCACTAGGCTATCTTTGCTAAGTTATCAAGATGCTTGGATATGGGATTAACTTGGTGCGACTTGTTTTCAGACACTTAAATCTTTAATATTCATTGCATAATCTGATTTTTTCAAACACTTTCTTTGTGTAATTTAACTGTAGCTATGTCTAGACATATTTCCTGGATATGGCTAAACAATTCTGAAGGTAAATGATGAGCTGATATTTTTGCACTTTCACAAAAACATAGTATTTCACACAAACATAATATCATGCCATCATAACATTAGGACAAATGGAAACTGCAGACATGAGAAGTACAGTTTTCATCCATTTTGCAAACCTCTGCACCTTTGTAAGATTAGTTATTTCTCAGTAGTTTTTCCAGTCACTTAACTGTCATTTGTAATAAATTAATGCAGTGCATCTGTACAATCAATGTATATTGTTTCTGCTCGTACCCAGCAGTTCTGGTTTGGAAAAATTGATAGAACCTCTTCATTTAGGCTGTTCAGTCTCCTTGTTTCTGATGTCTTAATTCTGTTTGCCTCAAGGTCATCTTAAGATTACCTTTTATAAGGCCATCACTTTACAAGAAAATCCTACTATCATTACTTGTTAAGCACTTTTTTTCTTTGCATACAGGAAATTCTGCTTATTCTCTCCTTTCTTGTAGGATCCTGTGGTGTTCTGTTACCTTTTATGAAAAGGCAGCTGCCAATATTAACACCTTGCCCTGTTCTTTAGTCAGCAGTCCCATTTGTAATGTAAACTCACCTGAACTTTGAGGGTTTTAAAATATATTTTCAAACTTCTTTGCTGTAGCATGTTCCACTGCTCTTGTTCAATCTGTTTTCTGCTCTCTTTGTATAGCTCTTTCATTGCTGCTATCCTGCTTCCTGGTTTCCCCTGCCTCTCTTCAGTAGATGGTTGAAGTGCTGCTATATTCCCTGAGAGCAGCCTGACTCACCTGGAAATTGTAGATGTCCTTATTTTGCATGGCTGCTGCTTTGAAGAGGGACTAAAGTTTTTAGATCTCAGTACAGGAATTGGGCAATCTTAGGGCTTTTCAGTACTGTTGCGGGGTGGTGGGAACTGAAATTCATGACTAAGAAATTAAATTAATGGGCTAATAATGTGTTATCTTAAGTAATTTTTGAGAGCTTTGTACCCCATTTCCTTTATTATGAAAATTTTAGTCCATATGCTTAACCAGACGGGGTTTTTTTGATACTTCTGTCACTGTTTTGTGTTGTGACTAGAAAGTTCGAATACAGATAGTACCATTTGTTGGAATGAACTTGGGGAATTGTTGGGGTTTTTTTGTGGCAATGTCTGACACTTCCTTTCTATAAAGCAGTCTCCCTGTGTTTTTCCTGTCTTCTGATCAGGTAAAACTTCCTGGAAGGGTTTTTGAAGAAACAGTTCTGTTAATCACATTTTCCGTGTTTATGCAATAGTTTGATCAATTTTTACAACAGTTTATCTTCTTTTAAACATAAAATTGTTACTGTCTTCTGGTTCTATTCTGTACTGTCACGTAGCATGCCAAGAATGACTTGTATCAGTTGCTCATCATCTGCCAGACTCCTACTTAGCAGGATACTTACCTGTTATCTTGTGTATATGGGGCCTCCTCCTTAGTTGTCTGTGAAATGAAAAAACTTTGCAGTAAGATAAGCTTTTATGATCTGAAGTGTTTCCAAAAAGGTATAAAATGTTTGATTTCACTAAATGGGATTTGTACTAGTTTCTAAATGTGCAGTCTTGGCTCTATGTTTTTGTAGTAATTTTTTGTGGGTTTAAATGTACAGTTTCCTTTCTCCCATCTGCATCTACAATACTCTGAGCTACTGATAATTTTAGTTGGATAGTACCGTGGGGTGGTTTTGGGTAAATAATAATATAAATATATCCTTCATCCCTCTTTCAGAATGCTGGAATTTTGGGAAGTTTAAAGGCTTGCAGCAAACAATGGCTTTTCTGTCATTCATTTCCAAGACGAGACTGTCCAGATGCAGTCTGTTCCAGTATGTCTGCAACTTAGACTTTAAACAACTTAGGTACCAGAAGTAGGCAAACTGAAGCAGAAAGTTTGTGTTGGGTGGCATTACCTATTTTTGTCACTGTCAGCCAGGCCACCACTCTACAGTATAAGCTCAAGAATTTTTTTTGTTGCTTTTTCAGCTTCAGCATACTATTTGCCAAGCTCAAGGGAAGTAACTGAGATTCACATTGGAGCCAAGTCCCTGTAGGTCTGAAGGATTTCCCTTGGTACCCGGAGTCTTCTCAAAGTTTAATAGCAGTGCACCATCAAAGGTATGACGTTCCTGTCTATTGTGACAGCTGGTTAATGAGATGTAGGTCCCAGCAGGAGAATACTAATGAGCTTTAGGATATGTTTGCCTTCCCTTCCTCTGCTCTTCACTGATCCTTAAATGAATTCTGAAAGCCATTTTTCATTAGACATCCAGAATTTCACAGCTGTTATGACTGATTTCAATTGGAGATGGGATTTCTTCTGAAGCAACAGGTTCCTCTTAAGATGAAATCTGTTTTAGCTGAAACCAAACTAAACATAGATTGCTTCCTGCTGTGGGTTGAAGATTTGCTTTAGTGTTTCAGACTTTCTTTCCATACATGCCCATGTGAAACTCCATACAAAACTGTCGTCACTGTTTGCTAATTTGATCACGCAGCTTTTCAAAGGGACAGGGAGAAAGTTTTTGTGTTTTTCTTAAGTTCCAGTCGATAGGTTGGCTGCCACTTCATACAGAAACAGACAGTCCTTCTCTAATGAGACTTAATTTATGGATGTGTCAAGTATAAACTCTATTATGTGAAAGTTCAAGTGACCTTGCTCAACAACAAAAAAAGGATTTTGAAGATGTGGGACTTGAGAGCAAACTGTCTAAGCCTATTTAACGTTTGGCCTTCTCTGAAACATCATATGCATCTTGACATATATTTTTTCAATTAATTTTGAGCTTAGTATGCGTAGTCCATCACAGAACATATTAAAAAAAAATAAATATATCTGCCTCAACAAATGTGAAAACAGTTCCTTTCTTTCCAGGGAGACTTTCCTAGCAAACAGTTTGTGACAAATTCCTGATGTTTTCTGTAGTTACGTTTTCTAGAATGGAGAGTTGTTTTCAGCCAAATTCTGGAAGATGAAGTATTCAAAGACTGTTGTCTATTTTTTTTTTCTTCTTTCCTTTCACTTGCTCTTTTTTTTCTGCCACCCAGAGTTAAGCAGACAGTATTTTCTGAAATAACAATTAAAAAAGTTTTTGCTGACAAATCCACAGTAATTGACCATTTGGCAGGCTATTTATTTGTGTCTCAGGCTGCGTGTACCTGACTGTACAAGTGTTACTGTCAGGTACTGTGAGCAGATACAGCAGTGTGAGCGTGATGGGCAGGGTGGTGGTTGCTTAAGTACCACGGACAGGGCCCCCTCCAGACGTGTCCAGACCATCTCTTTATCAGCCTGTGGAATTTCCACTGAAGTGATTTCATCTGTCAGAAGTTATTTATACAGGCAGTTCAGTACAGCCTTGACCCTTTTGCAGACATCAGTACTTAGGATTCTTTATCACTTGATATTTTTGAAACAGCTGTTTTTCCTGCAAGTGCATGCCATAAAATTCTTGGTGTTACACAGCATGTGCAATTGTATCCCATTTTCACCCATTTGACAATAGTTTTATCTGCATACGTACTCACCAGAGACTCCTATCACATCTAAGATTTAATTGTTGTCCTCTTACATGTTTCTCCTCTGATTTCGGAGACAAACTAGGAAGGCAATAATGATGTGAAACCTCACTTTCCCTGTTTAACATTTCATGGATTAAACTTCAGTGCTGTGTTCTTCCTAGGTTTATTCCTATTATAGCGTTGAAATTCTGTCTGAATCAATGGAGAACAGCTGGGAAGAGATTGCATTGGTTTTTCAGCAGAATCAAATCAAATGGTTTCTTGCTTTTTTACTGTATGGGGAAATTCTAATCAGGACGCATGATTCTAAAGAATATCAAAATGGACTAGTCAAGCAATTTCATAAATTGGCTGGTGAATCACTTCTGTCATAGCTCAATTGACATCATCTGCTTACTTCAGAAACATACCTGTTTCTGTGATCTACAGGGTAGCAATGTGATATTACCCACTGACATTTTCCAACATGTGTTGTGCTGCATATGTAATCCAAACACGAAATTTGGAAAGGCACTATAAGAATCTCTATTTAAGCATTATAGATGCTAATCCTTGGCCCACCATGCAAGGAGGATATGGCTTGCTGGTTACCAACACTGGGAACTTATCAACGCATTCTTGTAGAGTAGCTATTTACTTGCAGTAACTGCGATTCTTGGAGGTGTGGCAGGTTCAATCATAGCAGCTAAACTACATTGTTCTAAGAAACCATAGTAATTTAGGTGTTAAATCATAAGGAAATGAGAATAGAATGAGATTGTTTGGTTTTTTTCTTTTTATGTAGGTAACCACTAGGCAGTATAGGAGTTAGATATGATGCTGTTTTGATGAATTCCAGTTCTTCAAATGTATTTTTGTGTCCCTGAGGTAATGCCCACTGGCAATTCTGTATCACAGTTCCTGTTAGATAGCCATGGCAAACTCATACTGATGCTTATGTTGGTAACTATAGCAATGAGCTGGGGGCAGGATGTAGTTTGAATAAATCTCTGATCAGACTTCAGACAGTTTGTCGATAGCTTTTTTTGCATTGTGTCAGTAATGTGCCTGCAGATCTCCATCCATCCAATGCAGGTCTTATGTGAAAACTACTTGCAAGTTTCCAGTGATGCAGAAACATTGTGTTTTTAGTCCCAAGCATTACACAAGCCTCCAATTTAATGGTTTTATGCTATTTATGATGTATTGGTTGTTTTACAAAAATAAATTTTCTGTGGTTTGGATCCTTTTTGCACGTCAGTCTGTTGCTCTTCCACAACTTGTAAAGTGTATTTAAAACGTTGCTGATCATACTTCAAAGGATGAGATCCTCACAGTGGGATAACATACTGTCTTAGCAGATTCCTTCCCCATCAAAGGCTCTAAGTCCAGTTTTTAAATGTCTGCCTTTTACCAGGAGTTCACAGTGAAAGATTATCAAGGTGATGGTGACTGCTTTTGCTTGTCATAATAAAGCAGAAGCCTTGCTTTACAGAGCACTTTCTAAGGAATATTTAATTTTTGTGAGACTTCCTGCTAGTTCATTCAACAGCTCAGAAATGAGTGAAATGAAGACAAGCTATATGGGTGATTCTGGACATATATACACTGTCACTTGCAAACAGCTTAATTGCATAAACTGAATTGGCACACTTGATGTATTTGATTTATACAGGTACAAATGATTCCGAGAGAAACTCGGCAAGATATGTTTAAAACTGATCTGTGCAAAATGAAGTAAAATTTAGCGCATTCGTAAAAATTTGGCCTAATATATTTTGTCATTGTCATAGTGTTCCCCTCTTTCGTTGAGCTGATTGAGCACTTCTCTAGTGTTTCCAGAGTCTCTGGTCTAATTGATGTCTATGCTGCTTCTAGCCTCAGATACATATTCTGTTGACAAATACTTATTTTGGTAATCTATATCAGGAAACCTTACTTACTCTTTCTAGCTTGGCTTGTATGTTCAGTTGTCTTTATTTTAATCGGATACAACTTTCTAACAGGTGGACACTGGTTAATTTTTACTACTTTTAATCTAGAGCACAGTAGTCTGAACGAGATTATATAAAACTTTTTGCAAGGATTCTTTTTGACCTTTCTCTTTGTAAACCTTCCCAGTCTTTCAAAAAGTTACTACTTTCAGCTCATTTGAACATAAAGCTTATATATGATAGGAATTCTTAATAGTTGCAAATTTCACTGCCTAATACAGCTTATTCTGCAACAAGTCTCCTGTCTGCCCAAATCCATAGTTGAATCTTCCTGAGGGGTGGACTATGTTCCTCTAGACTCTTCATTAACTGCTATTTGGAAGAATGGAAAACTTCTCTTACCTAATGGACTGAAGTTAGATTTCTTGACCATTTAAGTAGGTGATTGATTAAGACCACAGAGCCACCTCCTTAGGTGGTCGTTGCTTCGTTAGAGTAAAGAAGTGTGCTTTTCACAGTGGGTCCTTTGAGCGTGTTTCTGTGTTTCTTGTTGAGCTGCTAATGTGGTGTCCCTCCTTTGACTCACTTGGAACTTGCAAAGTTTCTTTTGGACATGCTTCATTTTTCTGCTGGAACTGGTGCATCACTGCTATTAACTGGTTCTCTTACTTCCTAAGTGAAGTGATGGCTGAAACCCAAGCTCTGCTACTTCATGTGTTGACAGTTCCAATACTTGGAATTATGCAGAGGTCTACTGATTCTGAATCCTGGTAGCTATATGGTAGGGTATGTCAGGTACGGAAAGAGAATTTTGGAAATTTAGCCAGCCTTCTTTCTCCTTCCCAGTCGTGGAAACATATTTGGATAGCTGTAATGAAACAATGGCTAAACAGGGAAAAGCCTTTCCCATATTTGATCTCTCAACTCGGAGAAAATCTCTATATTGATAAATATTTCATTTCTGAAGATAGCATTTATTTTCTCTGGAACTTAGTTTTATAATCCTCTTCTGGTTGGAATAATGCTTTATTTGTTGAGAACCTCTCCTCTGAAAAGTTTAGGCTTTTTAAATATAACTTTATGGTAAGAAATAGTTAAGCACATAGAAAAGGAAAATTGTATTTGTGAAGAAGAGTCTAGCCACTCCTCTTAATTTCAAAGGTGGCTAAGTCACTAAAATAAAAAGCAGCAGCTTTAACAGTTTTATGAGAAGAGTAGGAGCAAAATCAAGCACTGTTTGGTTTCGCAGCCTGTTTTAGAGGCAGCCGCTAGAAATATTTGTTGCCATTTAGATCTAGTGGTACACATGATTAAATGGAAATGTGATGAGGTACCAATATCCCAGAATCATGTATCATGCTGAAGCTGTGACGGCAGCAGTAATTCTCAGTTTTCTGTCAGTATGTGTGTTCAGAAGAGATTTTTTTTTTTTTTCCCTCCAGGGAAGAAAACAGGCTGATTTTTCTTATACGTGCACAGAAAAACTTAATCCTCTGAAATCTGGGAGCCCTGTCTAGCTTATGCTCTGGGATGTGTTTGTAAAGTGACCCTGAATATGAAACTACTTATAGCAAGTTCTTTTCCTTTCTGTATCTTCACAAGAGATATCTTCATAGGGCAACAAAAATCATGTATTTTTCTGAGGATGTTAGCTTCCTGTAAATATAGCAAACCACTTGGGCTGGGTTTCTAAGCCTAGTAGAAGTAGCAGTTTGTTACATGCTGCATTGAAGACTTCACAGAATTTAAGCAGAATATCACTGGGTATGGAAAAGAGGTCAATATTCGATTTAAATAGGATTGAGTACAATAGACAAGCCTTCTTTTGGATAAATAATTTCCTGCCTACCCTGTAAGGAGGCCAGCAATAGCAGTATAGAACAAGCTTCCTTGTAAAATCTCTGGTCTTGTGTTCAGTCATCTTTCTGAGCTGTAGCGTCAAGTTGCTTTGGCCTTGATTATTTTTTTGTTTGATACATATTTTGTGTGGTTTGCATCTACTATGGTAGAACACCCATTAGTTGCAACAGTAGCTTTGCCAAATGTGTATGGAATTCTGTAGAACCTCTGGAATGTACAATAAAGTGAAGAAACAGGGCTATTAAACTGGCCTGGGAAGAGATTTCCATTGAGAATATTATTTGTGCTTTGGCTTTCGAAATAACACGGATTACTGGAGTGGGAGTATATGTCCATAGGTAAAGCTGTAGCACACAAAGGACAGGAAAAGTAAGAAAGCGATGGAGACAAAGCAGGAGAAGAGATAGATAAGAGTGTATTGCAGCAGCAAAGGACAGGTGAGTGATTTTTCCACTTCAATTTTTATCCCTTTGTTCCTTTATTTTGACTTTCATGCTTTTGTTGTTTACCACTTTTCACAAAATCTATAGTATGGAAGAAAAACAAACAAAAAAACCCCCCAAACACACACCCCCCTTCCTCCTCCCCAGAAAAACCCCACAAAAAAAACACACAAAAGAAGTCCATCCCCTCCACAACCCTGGCTTTTAGTATGTTGTATGTAAGATTAGTCTACAGCTGCAGGAACTGTCCTGAGTTACTAATGTTGAACTTGTATCGATTCTTTCCTTTGTTTCCATTTTTTTTAACCTTTGCCGGGCAAACACATAACAGTAGAACTTCCAATGTCTAGTTTCACTCGGGTAATTAATAATACAGCTGATTTTTAAAACTTTCCTGGAAGCCAGTTAATTGTGACTGATTCTTAATGACCTACATAGGAGGAAACAATCTGGCGTTTTCTCATAATGGCCTTATGCTGTAGAGTTGGGGTGAAACATATATGTATGTCTATAGAGTGGCTAGTGGTTTTGAAGAACAGGGTTGACAGCAAAGTCAACTGAAATCGATTTAAAGTATAGTATTTACTGTAGGTAGAGATGCTAGTGCCACCTGTATTTAAGGTTGCATGACCCTTTCCTTTTTAAGGCTTAACTCTTAATTACTTTATAGCTTTTGCCAAAGTTCAGTTCATAAGGATTTTTCCATGCCAGATGTCTGCTTTGGGTTGAATTTTTTTTAAAGTTTCAGCCAAAGCAGTTCTGTTCCAAGAATAAGGCTAGTGAAGAGTATGTTATTTTGCTTGTGTGAGAATATTCTGGTGTCTTCCTTTGATGCTCCAGTGCCCCCAAGCTCTGAAGCAAGGATTTGAAATTTGGCAATAGTTCAGCCTTTGTGTTGAGGATATGCCTTTTGCCTCCCTGTAAAAATCCACCCAAATTTCCAGGCCGGTTTACAAGGCTTTGAAAGGTTGCCATTTTCATGGGCTTAATAGGAATTTCTTAAAACTTCACAGTAAGTTTCCTTTAGATTCTGTTCACGCTGGGAGTGCTCCAGGCAGCGTAGAGCTGCATATTTCATCCTACTTCTGCTAGGAATTGTAATGGCTGGATCCGGGTGCTGACATTGAACTAAGAGTGGACAGCACTTTGTCATGTATCACCACCGCCTATTCCCATGGCCTGTTCATCCCTGCTGAAGGACTTGGGTCCTCTGGAAAAGGAAACTGTCTCATTCATCTAAAAGAACATGACAGATGCGGAGAAGAAGAATTTAGGAGAGTATGTGTGTGTGTGTGTGTCTGATTTGTACTACTCCTTTGGTCGCAGAAAATGTGTGTCATACTGGCAAAATATTACTTCCTTTTCTAGAGGAAGTTCAGATAATAATTATTGGGGTTTGTTATATTTAAACTTCAGTCGTTGAGTGGGTCTCAAGGTTTTAATCATTTTACTGAACTAGGTAGGCATCAATTTAAAAAGTTAAACTCAAATGTCACAGTACACTGTTCTTTAGAGGGCAAAAATAGAGCTCACTTTTTTTAAACACTTAAGTCTAACTTAGACCTCTTGCGCTTTAATACATTGTAGTACAGCTTCCAACTTATTTACAAGTGTTGCATGCTTTGTCCAAGTAGCACCTACTTAATTGCAACGGGGAAAGGGGTCTGTTCTGAGGACAAATCAGGATAGATTTCTACGGTGAAGGTTGTGTATTCATATGTTACAGAAGTTTGAACTTGTGAAGTGAAGCAGAGATTTCAGGAATAAAAATGAAGGCTTTGTGGCTAAGGCAATTGAATGCTGCTTGATGAATTGTGTGCAATCTGTGCTTAGTCGTGGTATTGTTACATGATGCGCTCAAATAACTGTTCTGAAGTGGCTGCTCAGACTGTGTCTTCTGGTAGCTGGTTTGAGAACACTTACAACTTCCAGAAATGCAGACACTTGTAACTGCAAGTGAACTCAGTGGGAGCCAAGCCTCATGTAAAATACTGTATGTTACTAAAAATCAGGTTTAAACTATGTGAAATTTGACATCTGGAACTAGGGAATATTTTAATCTAATTAACCTAATGGCTTATTTAATGTGAAACTTTGTTTTACGGATGTAGAAATTACTTGTCCCTTCTGTAGAAAGGCTCATGAAGCAATTGGTGGCCTTTGTAGCAGAACTGAAAAATAACATGCCATAAATAAAGCATATGACCACCTCCCGTTGATCAGGGGTGAAACAAAGCATTGGGAAACGTGTAATCAAAAGTTTATCTAATAAGATACAACTATATTACTACATTAGTAAAATAACCTTTGCAACTTTTAACTTTCCAATGCTTACCTTCATGACCCTAATAATTCTTTTGAGATAAAATATGTGATTTTCTCTGTGAACTTAGTAAGCATCCAACTTGCTTTTGTACAAATACTCCCGTTTTGCCAATCCCTTGTTTCTGGAGGTGGAGTCATTATTTCAGTCTTTGCAATTTCTTTCCCAATAAAGCATGCAAACCTGAACTATATTGGATCTGTCTGAAACCAATGATATCAACTTACAGAAAGTGCTAATTTTTTCTTTTACTGTATTAACTAATCAATTTCATACTGATCCAAGCATAAAAATCCCTTGGGAACTTGAATTTTCCACTTTGAATCAGCAGTCAAAATTTGTAAATGGTGAGAGTGAGAATAATACTAAAATTCAAGTTTAGTTAGCAATAACCTTTTAATTATCTTCTAAAATAGCCTCTCTACCTTAGTACTAGTTGAATATGATATTACTGGGATCCTCATCCTTTCTGTTCACTGTGGAGATGGAAAGCATACTTAATCAAACCGTTGACTACTATGTCTCCATGATAAATTTCCCCATTACAAAGCCTCTTCAACAGTACATGAGTTTAATCGCTTCATAAAACCAACTGTTACCTGATGCTTCCTATGCAAAAAAAAGATTTTTGAAAGGCACAGGGCTACAACAAGTAAGTCAATGTGCATTTGTGGAAGTCCGTATCTTCTGGAGTGAAAAATTTGCTGCTAAGGTTTAGTGAATTTAATGCTTTGGAAATTATTTGTTGGTCAGTCTGCAGCAGTGGAGAGTTTTGGGTTGTGGTGGGTTTTTTCTTTCCTTTTTTTTTTAAGGTGGAGGTGTGAGAGAGTTTTTTGATCTCTTAAAGTAGTCATCAAACTTACTTTAAACTTGTTTCTTGGGTCATTCCCTCAGGGTGTTTGCTGCCTCAGAAACAGTAGATCTCAGATGGTGTTTTGAAAGCTTCAGCAAAGGAAAGGCATTTGACAGGATGTTTGTCATGCAGTATTTTCAGGAGAAAGATGGGCATTTTGAGCTGCTTGTAGCATAGAACTTTCTTAGAGGGACTTGACTGCTAAGAACAGCAGTCTTACTTGCTTAGCTGTGTGAAATCCACTTGCTTGTGGACAACTGTTTTGGGTTTGGGGTTGGCTTTTTCCCCCTCAAGACTCCTGCTTACTTGTGTACTCTTCCATATGTGTTTTGAACTGTGCTTTGAAGTTGGGCAACAAGCTTTAAACAAAGCTGTTACCACACTTCTGCATAACATCTAGCTTGATTTCAGCTTGCTGATGTCAGTGATGTGGTTTAGAGTTAACAAAACACAATTCTTTTCCAATGCTTTGACATTAGTTTCTGTAGGATTAAAATAAAAAAAACCACACTTGGTTTGTTGTATAAAAGCCAAATCAAAATGGACCTTAGAATGTGATAAATGGCTGTGCAGCAATTACTAATTGGCCAGCCTTCTGTTTTGACACACGGATGAGATGAAGTCCGAGTTACCCTGTATGTTTTCCTCTGTCACCTTCCTTTTCCTCACCCTAATAATGTAAGGAATTTCTGCAAACCAGATTTTGTGTGGATTTGGTTTCCTGCGTAAGTCATTCTAGCATATTGGTTCAGACTGCCTAGATAAAACAACTTAAGATGCATATTTTTGTCATCTTTGAGCAGTGTACTTCAGTAACAAGCTCCAAGTAGTGCTGTGTTGACTTGGATTTATACTCAAGTCTGTACCTTTTATATTGATTTTTATGTTAAGGTACAAAAAAGGGTAGATTCTGAAAGGCAAAAGCAAACAGAACTGTAGCCAGCTGAACCAACTTGCATCCAATTACACCAGCAGTAAATTAGCTATGATTACTCCACTGTACTATTTCAAATTCATTTAAAAAAGTAACTAAAATCTGGTTTGGAAGACTCTGCTCTATAAAACAGATTTAATATCTGATCATTTATATTAAGTATGTTAACAATTTCTGAATGTTTTGCTTTTTTGTCTTGTTTTTGGCAGCAACTTGAATTAGTGGAACCAAGCGGCTGGATTCATGTTCCTTTAACAGATACTCATAAGAAGCCTATTCGCACATTTATGATTCAGATTGCTGTTCTAGCGAATCACCAAAATGGAAGAGACACTCACATGAGACAAATCAAAGTGTACACCCCAGTGGAAGAGAGCTCTATTGGTAAATTTCCTAGATGTACAACAATTGATTTCATGATGTATCGCTCAATAAGATAAAATTTCTTGATGAGAAATAATAAAGGCATATTTTGATGGCAGTATCATTGTTTAAGTATTCAAATAGTTAAAGGGCAGGGTTTACTGCAGTGTAATTATATTTTCTGTTTATACTTTGTACAATTTTGAAATAAAGATAATCTTGTGTTACAGTATATTGTAGTCTGTAATTTTGAATTACAAAAAAAGCTTGGGTACTTTAAAAGAACTTATTTGTGACTGGAAATCAGTAATTGATATAATACAATTGGGGTTTTTTTGGGGTGATTTCTTCCCCTAATGATCATGCATGGAAACAGTTCATTCTATAGTGTTACTGTTCATTCCTTTACTTAGAAGTTGCTTCCTTTTTTTTTTTTTTTTTGAGCATTCTTCTTGAACAGACATGGTTTAAAGACATTGCCAGTAGTATTTTCCTGACACTGCCTATGTTAATGTGTTGTACCCTTTTCTGTATGTGTTTGGGTTTTTTTTTTTCTCCTGCTTAATGATCATCTGCATGGATTTAGCCTTCTTTGTAACTGTAAAGTAATCGTAGAATTGTAGAATATCTCAAGTTGGAAGGGACCCGTAAGTATCATCAAGTCCAACTCCCTGCTTCTTGCAGAACTGCGGAAAACTAAACCATATGTCTAAGAGCATTGTCCAGATACTCCTTGAACTCTGACAGGTTTGGAGCTATGACCACTTGCCTGGGGAGCCTGGTCCAGTAACTAATAATGCAATGAAGATCACAACAACATGAAGAAAACCCAACCTTTCCAAATAACTGAATATAGCCTATGCATTAATGTAGATAAATCGAGTATAGGTTATCTAAATGTTGTTGTTCAAAACAGGAGGAGAATTAGGAGTACAGTAACAGTAGGAATGAACCTGAAGGTCCAATGCACCTTCTAAAGTACTGAGAAATCAACTGTATAACACGAACTTATAGCATGAGTGTGAGGTTACCTTCTTTAACATGTTCTTAAGTAAAGAACAAGGCAAGGACAGTGTATGCTTTGTCTGCTTGCTATGAATAGGAATATTTAACACCTCTACTAATGTCTTGTAATCTGATTACTAGTTATTTCACCTTTTTAAAATATTAAATACATTTTAGCAAGAGAGGCTCTTGAAGTACAAGGGTTTCTTTTAAAATGTTCAGTACTGATCAGAGCCATTCTTCCTTCTAACACCATAAAAGCTGATGGTAAATCCAGACTAATCTCAGCCAAGAAAAGCTTCTGACACTCCTCTTAATTGTTATCAAGGAAAGGCTGGTAATAGTGGAGGCTCATCAAACAATGATACCGCATCCTCCAGAGGAGAAAGGAAGTGAAATGGAGGAAAACAGGAAGATTGTCAAAGAAAGATAAAGATTCAGCTGTTAAAATACTTTATATACTTATGAAGTAAGCTTTTTACTGAACAGTTTTGTCCACTGGCTGAATTCCAGAGTCTTTAGGAGGGTAATTAAAATAGGCATTTCCTGATGCTGAACCTTTTAGAGAAGTCCATGACTAGCCTGAGTTCTGTATTTAAGTGTGGATTCATTCATTTCAGGAGGACCTTAATGGTACTTTACCTTTCCATGTAAAGGATGTATGAACAGCAGAATTCCTGTTTATCAGAAGCTGGTTGAATTCATGCTTTTCACCAAATCTGTTAGTTCAGTGGATTTTGTTATAGTGCTAAGGAGTTGTACATTTGTATTCACTTATTTGAAGCAGAATTTGTACTTTTTATGTACCACTTAATATTTTTCTGTCACACACCCCCCAAAACAAAACAACCCACCAAAAATACATTTATTCAGTTATTCTTGATAAGTTATTGATAAATCTATTTATTTTTTTACAAAAGGAGATTTTTAGTCATGCAGTTTTCCATTTTCTCTAAGAAGGTAAGATTGTGGTTATCTATCCTAGCTTTGTATTCTCAACCCACTGTTCCCTACTCTAATGATTCTACCACAGATAATTCTCTGGTACATCTTCTGAACTCTGGTCAGTAACACTTAAAATATTTTGTTTCAAAGATGCTTTAATGTTTTCTTCTCTCTTACATGTCATTCTGTTTATTATGTACTTAAATAATATGTGCATTTATTCTTTAATTAGTTCACAGAAGACCAGTCCTCAAAAGGACATGAATACATTCTACATGAACCATCCCCAAGAATGGTTCGGGTAGCAGTTCAAGGGTTACATAAACAAATAAGGGTACACAGTTCAAAGCAGAAGCTGTTATCTTTAGGCTAATCAAGTCAAAGTAATATTGCTCAATGACAAACATTACCCAGTAGACTAGGAACAGGCCTGGCAGTGCAGTCTTATTATGCTTATTTCTGTCCTGCCTCAGTAGGTATCATTTTTGCATCTTTAGAGAGCTATTCCTGCTCATACTGATTTTTCAGGGTTCCAAAATCCGTGCAGGATAGGTGCTGGTATTGGCTTCAAATTTGAATTGTTATTCCTGAAAGTGCAGTTGAATAAGCGGAAACTTGTCTTAACTACTTCTCCTGCTACTCTGAAATCATAGATGCCGTTCAGATATTTTTAACATCCTATGATACATATGTTAAACTAGAGGATGTTAAGCTTTACTGTTGAGAAGGGAAACTACTTACAAATTAAATTTAATGCAGTCTTTTAGTAGATGTTAAGGTACACAAGGCTCTCTAAAGGTTAAGGCTGTAGAGTTACACTTTATTTTGTCAACAGGTGATCTAGTTTGAAGCTGCATGCTTTAATATGTTGTTTCTAGTTTATTGCCAGCGATTGGTATCTCCATGGTTGAGACGCTTCCGTGGCTGTTTGCTGAACTTCATCTGTGAAACAGATAACAGATCCTTGGTCTTTCCTTGGCCCTTTAAAATAAATGCATTCTTAGTACTGGGTGGAAGCAAGTAATCTGTTGTAAGACTGTGGGAGTGAACAGCGAGTCATGATGAGGGCGGCAGTAAATTAGAAGGGAGAGTACAACTATTGACTCCTTCAACTGCTGCTGACAAAATAATGTATGACCATGCCTGAAAGGCATATATAAAAATGCAAACTCGTTACTACAGTTTGTCTTCCTCTTTGATGTTCAGCGTTACTTGAAAACAAGTGCAGTGGCTATTCTAAATCCATTTTAAATGTTTTCTGTGAATTGGGATAAACTGGTCTGCCAAACCATTGCAGGGAGTTACTATGTATATGTTGTGTTTAGCTGCTATTTTTTTCTTGCTCCCCCCACCAGTACACAATTGTCTGGTATCTTACTTATAACTTCAAAGAGCAATTTTATGTGACTGAGCACCAAAATTGTTGAGCGTACGGATTTTTCCAAAGATGGTTTGAGAACAGAAAGTTCTTGTAATGTTAATCAAGTTAAAGCTTATATTGCCTAGCCACATGCTTCTTTGGAAGGTGTCGGTAAGTGCTGTAAATTAGTTAACTGTTAATGTGTGCTAGAGATCTAAAACTGCAAATCTTAAGAAAAGCCAGAATGAATTTCCTTTGCAGTGAAAATCTGAGAAAATAAACATTCTTAGATTCATGTATAAATAGTGCTGATGGAATGCTAGAACCATTTTGATGTTGATTATGGATTTGCAGGTTTTTAGTGAAAAGGGGAACAATTTTATATACTTGTTTCTCATATTCACTTCCTGCCCAGTCTGAAAAAGAAATTTCTTTTGCATCTTTTAACAGTACCTTACATTTGTAACTATTTTATTTTTTTCCCCACATGCACACTTTGGCTGGTGTTTAGAAAGAGACAGGTCCTGGGAATTTGTAGTCTTTAGTATGTCCAAGTTTTCAGCTTCTTAGCAGAAATGAATATATAACTTTATCTCTAAAAAGCACAGTCAATAATTGACCTGTTTGCCCTACAAGGTGGTTTTACAAATGTTAACTTCAGGGAATGCTAGGAAGAGACATTTGTCAACTTGTTGCCAGCTTAAAGCATACCTTTTTTTTTAATGATGAGCAAACACTGTTTCTTCAAAGTGATGAGGACAAAATAATAAGATATTCACAAACATGGCTTGCTCAGGATTATAACTCTGTGCCTAAACCTTAGGGTAGTTTTGTGAGTATTTTGGCTGGTTCCTCTAAATGTGGATGAGTAAGGTGTACTGCTTACAAGGGTAACTGATCTTAAATAATTTTGATCCATGGAAAAAAACTTCTATAAACTTTGAAAATTTAACAAGGTGTATGCTCAGAAAAGACTTTTTGCTGTTTGTCAAAGAGAAACATACAATCTTAGCATTGATTTTAGTAAGCTGACTACTAAGCGAAGATATTCAAAGTTTAGAATTGAATTAAATTCAGTGGCATGTCCGATTAAAGATTTTGGAGAGGGGAAGCGGGTGTGTATTTGTATTCAGTAATGTCCAATACTTCAGGCTAAATGACTCTTGAGTAACTGTTTTTACTAAAACAATCCAATGCAGTATGTACTTTAGGTATGTCCCTACGTGAAAGATGTTTCAGAGGCTTTTTCTGTTTTCCCCTACCCCGAGATCACAAGGCTTTCCCAGTAGACCCATGAGTAATTTCCCAATTTGTTTTTACAAACCCTGTTTATAAAGACAGATACTTTCTTTACAGTGGTACTCTTTTTTTCTTTTTTCTTTTTTTTTTTTTTTCCCCCTAGCCAGAGATTACAGTGGATGGTATATTATTACTGTAGTGGTATCAAAATTGGCTAGTTTATCAAGCAGCAACTAAGCAGCTGAACCAAGGGAGTTCAGAATTGTGTGTTTCTCTAACATTGTAAAACTCTTCAGAGCTGTACGGTGAGAGTAATGCTATCAGGGAGAGGAGAGGTAGCCAGGAGGCCACCTTTTATTCTGTGATGGCCTATTGTGGTCATAACTTTAAATATTTGATAATTTATAGTCCATTGTGACTGATGTGGAAAATGGAGGGAACTGCAGAGGTATTTATAAAACCTAGTAAGGCATGAACTTTCCATTTTGTTTAACAATGAATTATAGAAAAAGTCCAAGACTCAGAATGTTATCTCTAAAACCTGCTTTGCTTTTTTGAAAACCCACTCTGGTAAGTGGATGAGCACTTAATTTACTTATTTTCTGTAGAAGTTGATGGAATACTGCTAATTAATTTCAACAGAGTATTGAATTAGGTCCTTTACATATTGAATTACAGGTACTTTTAGGTCTTGGGTTTTCAAATTTGTGTTGTAGTCTGACTGTAGTGTTACCTCATAATGACTTTGTCTCAGTCTTTTGAATTTTACATTTTTCTTATTAAAGCAAGAGAATCGCAAGTTGCACTATGGCTGAAAAGTTGAAAGGTTTTTTGCAAGTTATAAACATAGATCCTGAACTTTTATGTTTAAATGCAGTATCAAAAGCAGAATTGTAGGGTAGATGAGAAATGAAAGGTAGAAATCATCTTGTTTTAACTTGTACAGCATGGATCCCCCCCATAACTGGAGCATTGTCCCTCACTGTCAAAGCAAGCAGCACTTCATAATCCTAAATGCACTCACTGGAAAACTAGAGTACCATAAAAAGGATATTAGTGTATTGTGTTTGAATTGCTATGATTAGCTGTATAATACAGCAAATATCACTCCTTGATTACTGGACTGTGTTTTCCATACCTTTTGTTTTGTCATTTAGGGTGCTGCTGCCAAGTAGTCTTTCTCTGTTTTTCTCTTGTATGAGAAACAACTGATAAATATTGAGTAGTATAAGATTAATGTAATATTGAAATCAATGAGAGACAAAAATGGAAGGTGTATTTGTTGTAAGACATCATGACTTGGCAGTGATCAGAATCATCACTTCAAATAGTGGTAATTTAGGGTTTTAAAAACTTTTCTGGAAAATACCACACTAGGCATTTCTGCCTTGCAGAACAGAAATTTGCTTCCTAGTATAAGTGAAAAAGCTTTTCTTTAAACTTTGGCTTAACTTTCTTTGTAGACACTAAGGAGAGGAAGGTAACTGAGTGACCAGTTGAGTGAGGAACTCCTGTTGAAATGAATAAGAGTAACTGTGTTTTGACTAAGTCATGTCTGTGTGTCTTCTCAGTACCACAGCGTAAACAAAAAAGGCAGAGGACAAGAGAGGGAGAAAAGAGGTATTGGCTGCTCCTGGTTTCTGAAATGGAGAACAGCAAAACATTTATGTTTTGCTTAAGCTCGCATAGGGAGTCTCTGGCAGAGCTGGAAGTTGAAGCCATGTCTGGTTTGTCTGTCTTCTCTTTCACATGAAGAAGATTTTCAGATAATGAGACTGTTTTAAAATCAAATTCTGTAGTAATGCAGTTTCTGTATGTAATTCCACTTTAAACCATGTTTTGGGTTTTGCTATTCTAATTCATTCAGTAGAGAAAATACTTTTGCCGATACTGTGTCTATAGGTGCACAACTGAAACTTTTTAGTTACTGCCTTGGTGCTTGTTCTTGCCTTACCAAAAAGGTGTAGCATAGACTTTAGAGATAGAGGGATAAGCTACCTTACATTTTATATGGGATACTTGATGTAAGTTCAATACTAGCTTGCAGTCTGGCTTGAAGATCTGTGTGCATGCCATTTTCCATGCTCTGTTTGGTATAAATGTGGAATATTTGACTTCTGTTGATTTTAATTTTTATTTTTTTTTTATAGGAACTCTGTATGTTAGACTTCAGAAGGCTCTTGCCCGGACTGTTACTTACATGAGTGACCCACTTAAAGCATCACTTGCTGCCTAATTCTGTAGTTGCCCTAGTCTTTGCAAATAGGCATGCTACTAGGCTGCGGGGTACTTAAAGCTCTAATTCATCCCCAAGTTATTGATAGCCTGACAGGAAAACTATCAGACTGAACAGTTGGCATGTACGTAGTTTTCTGAGAATCAGAGGCTTAATCTGATACGAACAAAGTTTGAGAGGTCAAGAACTGAAGTGAGTCTTACTCCTGGGACTTGTTTTTCTTCATCTGTGCTATTACAGTTTAAGGGAAGTAATTGAAACATGATTTAGGCATGAAACCTGTTTATACACTAGAGGCAGAGCCAGGTGTCCAGATTACCAGGACTGATTAACAAAAATGCATGAACCTGTGTATAATAAATGAAGTGATTGAAAAGACTGAAGGACCATGGAGAGCTACCGGTTACTGGGAGGGCAGCTAGTTGCTTCACCTAATAGAAAGTGATCCACAGCTCTAGGCAGCAGGCCATTGCTTGACAAATCCACACCTCTCAAAGAAATGGCTGGCAATAATTGTCGTTGTCTTGAGTCAAGGACTGCAGGTGAAACAGGTGCTCAGGCATTTATACCACCACCTTGTGAACTAGGTTGGCCTCGCTACAGAGCAGAGTGCCACTTGCGGTAAGTCAGGGTGGCAAGACGATCACATTGTTCTATAAAGAAAGAGAGTGAGAAGCTAATGTGGTAAACTTCTTGGGAAATTCTGACAACTTCAGTTATCGTCAACTGTGAGTATGTGTCTTTTCTTCAAAATGGCCAGTGGGTTTTTCTATATCTCCTATTTTCACGGTGGATCTGGATTAGTAATACAAAACACAAGAGTTTGTTGCTGTATCAGGTCTAACTGAAAGAAAAATTGGTCATCTTTGCTGTTACTGTGTTTTGGTATGTGAATGAACTATGGAGATGAATTTTAGTGTCTCTTTTTCTTGAATTTACCATTCAGCTCTGCAGCTTAAGTATAATGCATCAGAATTCTTTGGGATCATTGGAGTGACCCCAGGTTGATGTCGGCATGTGCTTTTCCACCGCCTGGAAATGCAGGTTTGGGGCTCTGAAGAGCACATGGTTATAACATGCAGTAGAATGCTGTGCTTAGAGAGCCCAACTGGTTTCATCTATGGTAACCTTTGGGCTTTTATTCCTAATTTTTCTTTGTATGTAAATGTTTATTAAACACTGATTGATTAATTACAAGAATGCCTTGCATTCCTTTGCAGGTATACACAAAAATAGCTGTTTACTTAATATTTAACTACCGCATTATTTTACTACTTAATTAATGCCATAGGTTTTTGCTGGAGTGTGAGATAATAATCTAAATGCAATTAAAATGTTCATAGTATTAAGAATATGTACACTGTACTCCAAAGACAGGATTGCTGAGGCTTCCAGGCAAAGGTATTGGGTGGTCTGCTGTTGGTTTGTAATACTTAAGTGTTCTGTTTTAGATCAGAAAGGTGTTAAGGTGCTTTTATAAAACTGTATAAACCATCATTAAACATTGTTCATTGAAGTAAATTTTAAGTAATCCTTCACATGACATATTTGCTGTAGTTCCAGGCTGACATTTCAACAAGCTGTTTTACGTCAGCCTAACAATTACCTGTGACAGTTTCTCCATTTGCACCAAAGGATAAACATTTCTTGCAGCCAGTCAATAGTATTAGTGTGGTTTAGTTTAATGGAAGAGGGGCGAAAAAGCCCCAAGTATTGAAAATGATGCTGATACTGGATGCTGCTAGAGGATATAATCCAGACATAATTATATATGAAATGAGAAAGTAAGTTTGGGATCACTCAAAACATTAAATATCTGAATTCTGATCCCACTGAAGTGAATTACCACTTTTAATTATAGTAGGGAACAGTTAAGCCAATATTTAATACTTGAAGTAAATTTAATGAGATCAGTGATTTCCCAGTTATGTAGATAAAACCAGGTTGACTTGGAGCAGTTAGGAAAATTTCTTTCTCGAATGCTTCTTTTGATGTACAAAACTCTTCTAGGAGTGAATTTCAGATGCATGCAATGTAGCATTGAACATGCCATTTATTAAAATCTTTTAAAATCAGAAGGTAAAAATTCATCATGTAAGATGAGAGCATGAGAGTTCTGCAACACTTGAGACAGTTTATGGCTGTAGATACAGGTCTAGTGTTGACTGAAGATGCCTACCGTCACGTGCTGACTGGTTATCATCCCCCATCTTCAGGAAAGCCCAGTGATGGCTTAGATCTGGCAGCTGAACAAACTGTGTGATTTTTTTTTTTTTTTTTTTCCTCCCACACAAACCTGTCCTAGACAAGACAGGCTGATTTACAAACAATTTATATGAACTATTACTTGCTTTTGATTGAGTTAGGAATTGATCTCCAATGTATCGATGATTCACTTGTGTAATTGGCATACCTGGAGGGTAGTAACTGCTGGTGGGGATGGGTTGCGGTAAGTTACTTGGCTTGCAGGTGAGGGTGGGCATGGATGCAGTAGTCCTGCTGTTGCTGCATATAGATCTCAGAGGTGTCTTTTTAGCATAAGTAGTGCTCAGACTTCTCACTGCTACTTATTTCATGTTTAGCAGTTGAACTAATGCAACTTGAGAAGGAAAAGCACTGGGTTTGGCTCTACAGAGAGCCTGGTATTACATATCAGTAAAAAGCTCACTGAGAAAACTATATGGAATTTCATGCAATTCCTTGAATTAATTTGGGTTACTGAAAACAAGCTAGTGAGAACAATATACTTCTCTAGTTTTTGTCAATTTATTCTCTAATAATTAAGTGAAATAACCCCCCAAAGAAATAATGGTTATAGCTTAAGTAAAAAAAAAAAGTAAAGCTAATATAAACTTAGCTAATTAATCCAAGCAAGATGAGATTTGTAATGAAAAACTTACATCCTTCTAACTGAAGTTGCTGCTAACTAAAAGGAATGTTCAACAAAGGGACTTACCTCGGTTTCTTGAGTTTATTGTCTAGGGGACAATATCTAGCTTACAGAATTGACCAAATAAATAATGGCTATTTCATTTCAATATTTACCACATTTTTGTGCTGGAGTTTTATATAATCTTGTTGTCTGAAGCAGCAGAGGAGAAAGCAGTCTGTAAAATTGACTGTCATTCACCCTAGAACAAGCACTATCATGACAAGCAATGAATTTATGAAAAACTAATATCTAGACGTTTTAATTAGAAAACACCTCATAAAAGGAACCGGCTTGTTTTCTGCATTTGTGCATTTCCTTTAAAAATGTGTTTCTCACTATTCAAACTGATCAGAAATTTCAAGTAAAAGGTGAACTGTAAACTCTTATTGCCCTTTAACAAAGGTATTTGTCTGGTGTTCTATACAACTACTTCAGGGTGCTGTCCTGCTGCTGTTGAAAATCAGTTGTAAAGTAGATGTTCATTGTGGTGCTTCAGGGTAGAAAACTTGATCTTGGACCACACATCTCTCAAGAGAATTTCTACTCTTAGGAACAAATAAGCCCACACAGTCTAATCCTTCAATTGTCTTTAAATTATTTTTCATGTTCTGTTTGGTGGGACTTTTAATTTTTTTAAATATTTTTTATCTTTAAACCCAATGTCATGTTTAATATAATATCTGCTGCTCAGCCAGGATCTTGTGATAGCTCGTATTCAGTATTGAAGATTATTCTTCTGCTTTTAATTAAAACGAACCTTAAATATTTCAAACATTATGCTTTATCTGTTCTGTCCATTGCAGATGTTATTTCCCATTATTTGGCAGGCGTCCGTGGTGAATTACAGCCCTTTCTGAAGCTGTATTTTCCATTGGAAAGCGACCAATATAATTGGTAGTTCAAAGGGGCACAGATTTAAACCAAAATCTTAGTGTGTGGAAATGCTTAGGGCTATTGTTACTCTTCTAGCAGAGCTAGATAATCTTTCAATATGAGTTACGTATACTTTCATTACATTTGATTTTTCTATTCTTCAATGTATTGAAAAAGCAGGAGAGTCTATTCTGTGTTGCTTCTCAACTGAGGCTCAAGTTATTCTACATTCCTAGTATGTAGATACGTAAACTTCAGTGGAATTGCAGGTACCTCATCATCTTGCTGTATCCTATGTACCCAGTCCTACATTAGTTTCATATTTTTATTCAATGTATGGGGTTTTTTTTAAACCCCACAATAAACAGTGATGTAGGTAATTGAAAAATATTTTTTTCTATTAGTTTTTGTCTTTTTCCCTAACCCCCCTTACCTCCAGGAGCAATTTGCTTTTGATTCTTTCCTGTCTGTGATTTTTTATTTTTTATTTTTTATTTTTTTGTTTTTTCAGTTCTTAAGAAGACTTGCTACCAAGTAGTGATACCTCTAAAATGAGACAATTTATCTGGGTATACCTGAGAAAACAGCACATAATTTGTCTTTGTTATTTACCAAAGAAGTGTTTGCACCATCCCTGGATCGCTCAGAAATACTTTTTTCTGAGTATATAATTTCCATCAAATACCTGTTTGGACTGCCTTCCTCCAGATACTGTAGATTTCATTTCTTTCAGATAAAAGAATTGTGCTTTTGTGTTAACATAAAGCAAGGGCAACCTCATTAAACAAGTGAAACAGTGTTAAGTGAGGAGAGAGTCAGGTCTTGCATGTTAAATGAAAAAAAGATTGATACAAGTATCTTGCAAAGTAATGCAAATTAGGTTTGTCTCTGTTGTCAAAAATTAGGTTCATCTACATTGTTTGTGCAGTCCTCTTGTTCCCATGAATTATGATGTGGTCTTTAAATTTATTTATTTAGATTTTTTTTCCCCCACCTAGTTCTAGGAATGAATCAAAATAGCATAGTGAAAGGAGTCTGTTACTTCATCTGGAAACTTGAAAAGTATAGAGTGAATGAGGTGAAGTCTTGCAGAAAGGGAGGGCATGTTTTTTTGATTAAGACAGATCACTGTTCTGGAAAGCTGGACTCCATTTTTAGCTTCTCACACAATGGTTCTAGCAAAGTCACTTGAATATTTTCATAGGTGATCACTAATTGTCTGTTTTTCGGAAAATTTACTCTGAACCCCCTGGTTCAGATTTTGTAAAACAGTGTTCTCAGATGTTGCTGAAGGCAGAGGTTTGCTTGCATCATCCATTCTAGTCCACTGAAAAGCTGGCCTGTTAAAAACCCCAACAAACTAATGAAAAAACACGCTTTGAATTAAGAACAATGTATTTCACTTGTATGGGGGACAAAAGCTTACATTCAGTTAGTCCGTTTCTCTGGCTTCTGGCAGCAGCCTTGAATTTTCTTGCTCTAGAAGCCATCATCTCTGGACCCCCCCCACTTCACCCATTTGCCCTGCTGGTTTCCTCCCAGCCTTCAAACTGGACCCAGACTCCTGTCCAAGTTGGACTGCTTTCCCACCCTAGCCTTTACTTTTGCCCTTGCTCCCATTCTTCTTCCCCGGACCACTCATCTGTGCCTTTTCCCAGATTCACTGTTGCAGCAGGTGTTTTTTTTTAATCCTGTCTAGTCACAATTTTTCTCACCCAATACCTGTTCCCTGTTTCCCCCCCAAATCCCCCGATCTCCCCATTCTCTCCCCCTCTCCCAATCCTGAAGATTTTGCTTCCCTTCCCAGCTAATACCACGTGCTTCCTCCACGTATTGTGTAATACATATTCCACCTGTCAGCTCTTCCTGTCCTGCTGAAATAGCAAGATGATGAGATTGAGAGCACAAGGGAGAGATTGTTCAGCTTCTGGTTATAACTGTCAACCCAGCCCAAAGGTACAATACCTGGAAGCAGCTATTATAGCAAAAGATTGACTTTGCCCTGTAGCTTCACAGCAGATCATGTTCAGGATTGTTCTGTAGGGTGTGCATTTTTTAGGCTTGGCCAAAATTAGGCAGACTTTCATGAATGGTTATAAGTATAGCTTCTATTCGCTCTCCTTCCCCATCTAATTTCAGAAACTACTGTAAAGCATTAGAGTGCTAAAAGTTTCCAAATAAAAGATTGTGAGAGTATTTCTCTGAAATGGCTGAATAATTTTGGCTGGAGTTTTCCAAAATAAATTAAGCCTGAGGCAGACAGCTGGTATGGGAGACTTCAGCTAAGAGAGCTGCACTTTAGCTAAGTTTTCAGAACCTTGGAAGAGATTTGTGAAGGAATTAACCCTGGTAATGTTTCATGTTTCACCAAATATCATCTTCTGGGCAATATGCATTTGTCACTTTGTGCAGACCTTCCTACTTGGTTTAAAATTCATTCTCTATAGTAACTAGCTGTGCTTCAGTACAGTAGAAGAGCCATTTTTATTTGGGGTTTATAGAGTCAAAGAGTTTTAAAAAATTATTTATTTGCTTCCCTGCACTAGTTGAAGTAGCTTTCTATATAGGTATAGACTGTCGGGGGCATTTCTATTGGAAATATCTCAGTTGTTTTGTACTTGTTTATAGCTTACACCAGGGATTTGAGCTGGAGTAGCACTGTCACAGAGCTAGCTCTCTTAAACAGCTTTAACCTCCCACTGTCTGTAGCACCAGGCTGTGAATCCGCTTCCCTAGTGTGCGGTCTGTGTGGTAATAAAAGAAGCCAAGTACACTCCTCCTGCCCAGTTCTCCTTAACTGCTTGTGTGAGCCAGATGTATTTATGCTCTTGTTTTTCAAGTTCTGTCATTATTAAACTTTTTATTTTTTCTTCCTTACACCCCCAGCTTTTCACTGGGTTTAAACCCAGGCTTACCTTCATTACTGCAGGCCTTTTGGGGCTACTTGATGGTTCTTGATACCCGGTGTATGGCTGTGACTGGCTCAATCGATTAAAAAATATTAAAAAAACAACAGTATCTTCTGTCCTGCTAGGTAGATGTTCCAAACATCTTTGTCTTACAGTACAAACCTCATGTACTTTATCTATCTGGCCTTCAAATATAAGAGATACTGCGCATCAGGGCTATCAGGAGTTTCTAATATCTGAACCTCCTAAACCCAAAAGCTCTGCCAAAGACAAGGAAGTAGTTGACAAAGACAGATCTGATCATATGGAGCCTTTTTGTGCACCAGTGGTTCTGAAGCACTCAAACCAAAATGAAAGTAGCTAAAAAAAAAAAATAAAATCAGTTCACCCTGGAAGATAATTAAGGCATCCCCATCTATTTAATGTTGACTCCTATTACCATCTAGATGAGTGAGTTGGGATAGACGAGTGCTACCTCAAGACAATCTCTCCATTAAATGTAATCTTGTTTCACACACTTGTTAAAAAGCAGTCTGCTAAAAACTGAGCACTGTCAAATTAACTGATTAAAATAATGAGTAACATGGACCAAGTAGGAATTTATTCCCCCCAATGTCCTTTTTAGTACAAGAACGAGAGGATATTAAGTTACATCAGCATATGGGAAGTTAAAAATAAATAAAATAATAATGTTCTCAAAGCTGTATTTAAGCTGTGTGTTTAACCTGGCTGCAGCAGGTTGTAGATATTTAAAGCTTGCATAGTTTCAAAACATGACTGAACAAATTAATGAGAGAAAAATCCATTGAAGTTTATGAAATTTAGGAGTTGTAGGCCATGCATTGCTGGAGATTCCTGTAGTATGGTGAAATACTGTTGCATGCTTGTCTTCTTACACTCTTCCCTAGGCATTTGCTTGCTGGCATTGGTCTGTACCAGTTCCTTTTTAGGGACAGAATGACATCAAGCCCTAGCAAGACCAAAGAACTTTTGCTTGAAAAAGGAGGAAGCAATAAGGGAAAGAAAAGCTTGGAGAAACAAAGTGACTACAGGGGACAACAAATGTGGTAAAAGGAAGAGGGGTTATGTTCAAAGTATCAAAGATGGAAAAAAGGAAGTGGCAGGGATGCTGTTCAGAGCACCCTCCAAAACATTGGAAAGTGCTTGAAAACATCTGAGGGACCTGGTGGATACTGCCCAGGGGCTCCTGTCAGGGACAGGTTGTTGAACAAAATGGACCTTGTGGTTTTAGCTGATGCTGCCACTCATACATTCTTTGACAGTCTGAGTTCTTGAACATCTGGTTGTTGGCAAAATTTGTTTAGATTGTGAAGCCAAGTGAGAGCAGAAACATTGTGATCTGAGAATTAAGCATTGCATATCTCTCATCCCAAAAAGCAAACTTTTGAGGAAGGAGTATCTCTAAGGCGGGGGGGGGAGAACCCTAACTGTTTTCTCATCACAGTACGCTGAGAAAATGTTTAGACTGATATATAACCTTCATAGTGTTATGTTCTATAAAACTGGCAAGAGCTTAGTTCTTAGTCTGAATGCTATGCTTGTTTTGAAATTTAAATAATAAACAATTTATGTATGTATATATTTTAGCTTAAAATCACATTTTGTCGGATTTGGCTGTTAATAAAAGCTTATGGTGGAATCGGCTCTCTGTCCATCCAGTGAAAATATGAGCAGGACCACACAAAATGCTTCCACTGTGTCATTTCTTTTACTGCTGTTCCATTAAAACAAACTCCTTGCCACAGAACTTACTTGTCATTTCCCGCTTCTCAAAAATATCACAAGTAGTGTAGTTTCTAAAGCTTTTCCACTTCTATCTTTGGTATCTACTTGACTGTATTTGCAGAAGATCCCTTTATATTCTTCCCTGCCATTCATTTTCAACCACATACATTATTGCATCTTAAATATACTGTACTGAATGCGGCTTTTGGCCAGCACTGCTTACAACTAAACCTAGGCTAGTTAGTGTCATATTCATCTTGGTTTCTGTCACCCCTGATTCCAGAAAGTGCTTTTGATCTTAATGTATGCATTCTTCTGTCCATGTCTACTTTAGCATTTACTGAGATAAATTTTACTTGAACTGTATCTTCTCCTGGTTACAGTATGCTTTTTCTTTTTCTACTGGATTTTATATTGAGCTCCAATGAAGTAAAAAGAAAGAGACTTTAACTTTATGGGCATTTGCTGGGCTGGATAATTAGCTTATCTTGCTTGTATGTTTGTGCTATCTCCTATAACATGGTCCTGTGTCATTATCACATCTGCTGGGCTTTCTTAAATCATAAAAAACACGGGTGTATTCTTACTGAACTTTCTTGATTCAAAATAACTTTTTGATTCATCTGACAACAGGATTTCCGCTCCCTCCTTTTTTTTTTTTTTTTTTTTTTTTTACAAAGTAGGAGAATAATCCTGTCATGTATGAAAAATTTTAGTTTCTAATGTGTAAACCTCAGTGTTCCTGAGGTTTTTCTAAATACTTTTCTGAAGGCAAGTGCATAACTAGGATTTGTTTAGAAAGCAGAGGAACTGGTTTAGTAAAGAAATATTTTACAATTTCTGCTTCATATGCATGAATGAAAACTCACAAAATTTCTTTGAATGTTGTCTTAAAACTCAAAAATGTAGCTAGTGGTACCTTCAAATCACTAATGCCCAGCAAATAGTGAACTAGGACTCTCGAGGTCTAGGATGAGTTGTCATACGGATTTATTTTTCAATACCACCGACTTGGTATTCCTTTTGGCATTATACTCTCTTCAGAGTAAGTACTCAGAATCATTAAGGTGCTCCCTGTAAGACTCAACTATAACATTATCATTCAAAGATGGTCTCCCAAATGCTAAGAATATGTGGGACTGGTGTCCTAATAGGGCTACAATTCTATTCTGGTAACAATACACAGTAAAACATTAGATGTGCTATTAACATCCTTAACAACAGTTTTTTGCTTTCAGCATGATTCAGAATGCATTTTAGTTTGCAAATCAAATTACTTCACCTCTTAATCTTGGGATCGAATAGCAGCACTCACTTACTCCTACAGTTGGGGAATGCTTAAAACGTTTTGTTACATTTTTCTATGCAGTTAGTTTCCAACACCTTCTCTTAGTTTACAAGTGTGTGAATAATCTGCATTTATATGCACTGCCAGTAGTGTTCACAAGCTGGCAGGTAATACTAACTCACAGGGCTGTGCTTGAATGCATCACTTCTGCTGTGCTCTTACCCTCCACTGTGCCAGCAGCTGAGAGAACTGTGAGTTTTCCCTACACTCACATCTTTCTGGCTCTTTGTCAGTCAAGCCATGCCAACTGCACCAGCCAGTAAAAGCATATAGGAAAAATAAATTTGTCATAGGAAAAGTACAGAGAAGTGATTACTTGCATGCAAGACTACAGTAAAGGCACTGTTAAGCTACACTTTGCTAATGCGGAAAAAATAGCTTTCAAAATCAGGATTTTTTTTGTCAGTGATAGTGTGCTTGAGGACACTTCCACTCAAAGGGTTAGGACCAAAACTTGTTTTTTTAAAAATGCTATAATGTAAACGTTTGTAATAACTCTTGAGTGGATGAGACAACATGGTATCATTGTGCTTTATCATTCTCAAAGAATTCTGTGTAAATAATGATAAAGGGATGTGCTGGCTGATATGCAAGAACATACAAGAAATGTGTGTAATGAAAATTACGTTTGATGGTGACCTGCACTTTCTACAGTGGTGTATTTAAGTCTCCAAACCTAGCATTTTTCAAATTATTTATAATGTAATATAAAATAATGTAAACTAAAATAGTTGTTGAAGTACATTTGTAACCGTTAAAGAAATTCAGCAGGCTTTTGTCTTTTAATCTTCCCTAAACAACACTACTTACCATTTCTTCATGTTATTATAGGGAGGGGAAATCAAGAGGCTCCTTTTTCTGTAGAACTTCACTTCTAATTACAAATCACAGCATCAGGATTTGTGTGATTATTTTGTTTAATTCTTCCAAAGATCTTTGCAGGACCATGCAGAAGGCATTGTGATACTGAATGCTTCAGCTTACACTTAAAGTTGCTTAGTTTTGGTATACTGATTTGAATAATAAGTTTGCAATTTTTGTTACTTGTACATGTTAAGCAGAATCAGTCTCACAAAAGTCAGTAGTACAACTAAACTTAACAATAAATAATGCACACAATGTTTGTCACAACTGTCTTAAAGGACTGTAGCAAGTGCATCAATTATTTCACTTAAAGACTAAGGTCAATCTCATTAATCTGTACTTAATATATTGTATTGACATATCAGAGACCTAATTTCTAGCCTTCACTCAAGACTTCATGGGGCAGAGATGGCTATTGAGTAGAAAGTTCTTTTTATTGCTCTGTAAAAAAGGGGTACAGGTTATAGAAGGGTGTTGGATTTTCTGAAGTCAAAACGTTCAGCGAGTATAAAATGTGCAGAACGTTACAGGTGCTTAACTTTTGACATTTATGGACAATCTTGTCAAAACTTGCAGAAACCAGTCTGTACCAAGGCCAAAGCTTGTATTTTCCATTCTGCTGAGGAGGCTTACAATACCAAGAACACTCAGGCATAGGAGTTTTCATGGGAAAAATAATTCCTACGTGGCAGAAAGGAAACAAAGTCTGCCTTCTCTTACACCCGCTATCTCCTTGATCCTCATACATAGTGAGAAAGGAACTATGATGAGAAACTTAGAGTAAGACAAGGGATTGGTGCTTGTAAATTGCACCATATCAACTCCTTTCCTGATGTGAAATGCTCAATCAGTTTTAATCTAACAATAGTTGCACCTGTTGTTCCATTAGTTGAATGTACAGCATGTGTATGAAGCTATATATCACTTATAGAAACTTACATATGGGAAATAAAAAGCCAAGACAAAAATAATTTCTTCCATACAAAAATATAATTAATTATAAAATAATATGAAAAGTAGTATTAACATGTCTCGTGTAAAATACTCTTAAGATCAGGCTGTTACCGGTGTAGTTTACAACAGTCTTTTTTGAGGAGAGGGGACAATGCTTTTTTGGTTTCAGAAGATAGGAAAACCCAGAGTTTCTGTTAATGGCATATTCATTTTGTTCAGTTGATCAGAGGATCTTGTCTCAGTGTGCTTATTGTGCATGGGAGGTGAACCTAAGACTGCCAGAAAAATGCTCTGTTTTGCTAGCTTTCTGGTGGCCCTTCAGATACTTTTGTTAAAGCTCTCTCTTCTTCTGTGGTAATTTAGAACTTGGCAGAAATGCTGTACAAAGCAGGTATAACAACAGCGGATCAATTTCTCCATCTTTTGGAATGTAGTTTGGGTGAGCAAAATTCTCAGAGCTACATGTACCAGAAAACCTGCAACGATTTTTCACTGGGCTCATCTCAGCTGTGTGAAGCCCCAGAATCTTAAATTATTCCCATATCTACATGAAAACTCTGGCTTAGATCACGAAGTCCGTTTAGAGGCTTAAATGCTAAGTGCCATCCTCTGTTTCCTAATATGCTTTTTTGATCTCTAGAATGCCCATTCTGTTATCTGGCTGTATCAAAAATCCATAAGACCTGTATTTTCACTGGTCTGTTTCCTCTGGCTGTCTATGAAATCACCCACATCTGATTTTAACAAGCAATTATTATGAGTCATAGGTGTGTGCTTATGAAAAAGAGCAGAGGAGAATACTCTAGTTGTCTGGGCATGTCTCTAGGAATAGGGAAAAATTGTGTTCTGTTCCCTGTGCTGGCCCAATGAATGTTTCCTTCAAGTGGATCAGTTTTAACATGAAGAAAAAAAAAATCAACAAACTGTTTTCCTTCCTTCCTTTCCTTTCCTCGTTCTTGCATCCTCTCTGACCTGCCACACAAGTGATAGGTGTGCATTCAAAATCACTCTGGATCAGAAAGATTAGCAAACCCTGGTATTGTGCATTGGTGGTGGGTGAGGGTAAGAGGAGAGGGAATTCCACTGTCCAGTCAAACCCCGGGGCAGGGTCCTTCTCGAGGAGTGTTCCTTCTTACAGCCAAGTTAGGTGTTTAAGAGCATATCTACAGCACCACCTCAGACTCTTAAGTCAGCTCTGTCTGCACGCCAGTCCTGAAGCTATCAGTACTGGAAACCACAGCAGAGACACTGGTGGTGTAGGTTTACTGGCTGGAATTCTGTTAGCATTGTGTAAACATATTCTGGATCCAGGAGAAAAGCAAATCCATCTCCAAGGCATTTGCTGTAGACAAATCTTACACAGCTCCAAGCTTAACTTGCTCCCTTTGAGGACTCTTTTCTGAAGTGCTTGTGTCTCAGCAAACATTGCCAAGGGAATTGAGATAGCCAGGTTGGGACTGGGGTTTTCACGGAGTGGCAAAACAACAACGTTTTGGGAGCTGTTGCGGTGAGTACCTTCTGTAATATAGCTCTGATTCTCTGTGACAGTTCTGTGATGTTGCATCTTTATGTTTCTGGTGATTCAAGCTCAGTGTTGTTGTCTTGTAAGCTCTGGTAAACTGGGAAAAGAAGAACAATTTGAATTTTCTTGATCCTTTTTTTTGTTTAGAGCCCTGAGGAAAGGTGATGTTACTACAGTGGCAGGTGAGACCTCATCTATAATGAGCAAAAGAATAAGCATAGAAGGCCCTTAGCAAGGGTGGATCTTTGGGATGGTTCCCATAGCCCTGTTTGTAGGAGAAAGATATGTTAAAAGGGAAGAAGGAAAGCCCCACTATAGTGTGACTCTATACAAAACTGTGGTGTGAATTTGAGTGGTAATTTATGGGCCATGATATTAAAATATGTTTTAATAGAGTTCATATAGTTTTGAGATTACTATAATGACAGCTGTTTCTCCTGAAATGTAAAAAATACATTCATCAACATGAAATCCCACACAAACGGATTAAGTACAGATTGTGACTTTCACTTACATTCCCTTTTTTTTTCAGAAATAATTCTTATTTTTGTTTTGAAACAGTATAAACTGTTCTTGAGCAACTAACAACTTCTTTTCAGTTTGCTCCACCCTCTTCCTGGATTTCTTGTGCTTCTGAAGGGCAGTAGGAATAGAGCTAGCCATTTAATCACTGAGTAAGAGTCTTTTAAGCCCTTTGCTGTATGAGTTTTTGATGCAGATAGGTTTTTACTTGGAATATGTGGGCTAAATAAGCTTGAATTTACCAACTTATCATCTGTCCTGGCTCTTTTATGTACAAATAAAACAAGCCTCTCAATAATTAAAAACCATACTTTCTTGCTGCAGGAGACCCAGCTGACTAAGATTATATGCTTGAATCAGGGAGGGTTTACCTGCATCACGTGTACGTAATTTGGTGCCTCAATACTACTTAGTCTATTTGATATGAATGAAGAATTCAGAACATGGACTTACATTTTCTTCATTCACAAGTTTATTTAATATCAATACATTTTTAAGCATAATTCATATTGGGATGAGTTGTAGACTTTTCTCTTTCCCACTTTAAACACAATTGCTCCAAATCTCTGGTCAGGCTCTGATCTGACAGAGGAATAATATTACTAACAGTTGGAGAATTTTTAAATGTTCATTTCCTTACATACTCAGCGGATATGAGCCCTGCTGATAAGCTGCTGGACACTACTGTGTATCAAAGCCAGATAGATACTTTCCTACATGTGTACCAGAGCAGCCCCTGCACCACTTCTTCTCAAATTCTGGTAAGATTTGTTGCTGGTGAAAAATGAGACAGTGTGGCATACAGACACAGCAGTCACTCGCTGCCGAAACAGTGCCAATTACTGCTGTTAGGAGAAATGAGATTGAATACTTTCTATTTAAAGTTATATTTGCTTCCTTTATTCAGTTGGGTGAAGTCCTGTTCTCTAAAAGTTCAGAATTTGGGATCTGGATTACCTGGAGTAATGAACAGTTGTTGAAACTGCAAGACCGAGCTGCTTACGCTACCAGAACTCATTATGTCCCAACTAATGTAAGCTGACATACTGCCATTAAGTCTAGAATTTCTAATATTTCTACTGCTTGGAAATAAGAAGGCAGAAAGACATTTTAAAAAACCCCAAACCAGCTTTAACAGAAATATCTAATATTCTACAGCATTTTTTCAAGCTGTAAAATTTCATAGGCTAGTACATTATTCTATGGGACACCTATCCTCCTTCCATATTCTGTGGAGAAATAGCATTCTCCATTTTAAATACTATTTCAAAGAGATTTTTGTAGAATCCTTCCAATTGTCTGGTTCTTAACTGAGCAGACAGGCCCTACATTAGAATTCATAATTAATTTTGTTCCTATTGCTTATCATTATTGCTAACTCACAAACAAACCAGCATCATTAAGTATTTAGAATTTCATTTGACAGTCGTAGTCATGGAAACTTTTTTTTTTTAATGATAGAGACACAGGATTGAAGATACCTCTGAAGTCAGTCAACTGCAGTCCTCACTTCTATCTTACATATGCCTATAGAAGTATAGTATTATTATATATATCGATTTAGATAACAAATTTATACATACTTGAAGGAGTATTGAGCTAGACTAATCTCACAGCTGATAGCAGGTTTACACTGGTATAACTATATGATTTGGAGTGGCTTCATTGACTACAACAGAATTACTATAATTTGCAGCAGTCAAGGAGATCACGTACAACAGTCACACATTGTTGTGCTCTTGTTGCACGTAAGTGGAACAAGACTGGTTACTGAGAACAGTGATTTGTTTCCTCCATGAACACTGTAAAGTGTCTTTTAAACTACATTGTGTGATTTCTACAACTAGTAAAATACAGTTTTGTAAATGGCATTTACTGTAATAGTAACACCCCAATATTTGTGCATAGTCTCTCCTTGCTCTTGAGTGCACAATAAAAAATGTTACTGACCAATTCTCTAGATGTAGCTTATGTTATTTAGTTTGAAAGAAAGCTACGCATAGTCTATGCTCTGAAGTCAGGAGTTCGGCAATCTTAATAGGGGGCAAAATCTCTCACTTAAAGGAGATTAAAACCTTTAAGGCAAAATATATTTTCCTTGAATAGCTATATATTTGTTTTTATTTTTGCTGCCGCATTACATTTCAGAGGGGTTTTTTTTCTGGCAGTGATTCTGGTGGTGTTTCATGATTAGCATTACAAATGCTATTTGTACCTTTTTCAGTACACAAATGGCAACAGCGTATACTGTAGCACAGTATGAAACATTGGACTATGCATTGCCCAAAGATGCAACTCGATATTTTGTCTTAGAAAAATGAATGCATGCTTTGGTTGATGAATATAAGTCAGTCATATTTTGGAACATATTTGAGCATCAAATTATTTGTACTTTTGCACTCTTGAGATAATGTTGACTTTAGAGCTGTAAAAAGGTTTCTTTTTGATAGCATTTGATGCATGTCTTTAATGACTGGGCATTTGTATCATATGCCTAGACATGGTACCTGACAGCAGGTAGAAAAAATTCTGCAAACGTTTTGAAGTGTGCTCTAACCGGCAACTTGTGAGAAAGATTTTTAAACTGAGTATCCAGCTCTGAATCAGGAAGTGGGATAAAACATGAAACAATAATGAAAAGAAAAATTCATCTAAGCAGCTTATTTCTATATTAGAAAAAAAATATAAACGGTTCCGTCAGAGGCTTTACTAAAGATGCCATTTGACTTATGTGGGATATGAAGAACTTACTGAGCCTGCACTGAAAGTTTTAAATGGTGGTCTTTCCAACAGAAAGTGGAAGTCAGTGGCTATTTACTTCAACTTCATTGTAATGAAATAAAACATACTAGTTTACCCACAGATAAGATTGTCTAGTAGGAAGGCTAGCAATTCTTTGAGATAACTTGAACATGCATTAGTATAGAATTAATTCAGATGCAATGGTTGTTGTGCATCAGCTACCCAAATCTTTAGAGCCTGATCCATCTTTCACTGAAGCTAACCCAAGACTTGCCAGCTCACATCAGATTTTAAATTAAATTGCTGTGAGTTAAAAGTTTTAAACTATAATTTTGTAATAATTTTGTATTTATTTAATTCAAACCTCCCTCATTTACAGAACCATAATACATTCATGATCTCAATTGAATTCAGCGGGAATTTTTTTGGGATAGTATTATCTGTTGGTCTTGATTTTATATATATGATAATGAACTCTAAATTTCCTATTTCCAGTCAGGAAAAAGAACCCTGTAAGTAGTTCTATAGAACTGTAAGTAGTATATGAGTTGCAAATTGTTTTTAATGGTCCTTTAGAAAGGGAAGGAGGATGACATGAATAGTCCAGAAACTCTGTCACACATGACTAGATGTGGGAGAGTGTGTTTGAGAAGTATCACTTATGCTTGCCTGTTTCTTTTTATTTTCTTGCCATAAATATTCTCCATGACTGCTTTCAGGTAGGGTACTGGGCTATATACGTATGTGCATGTATATATGTCTGTATGACTTGTTTTCTTCTGTACATTAGAAGACTAACAATGATGTATTTGAAGTATTCAGTACTGAAAAATGAGATGGAGCCTAGAAAGTATCTAATTCATCATTGGCATTTCAAATCTTTTAATGTCAACAAAGGTAATCTAAAGCTATTGTTTTGTATATGTAGCCTTCATCTCGGACAGAAGCTTAATTTGGATCTGCTGGACTGCTGAGAGACAAGCATAAAACATTGACAGAAATCACTCTCTTAGCAGACATACCAAGAGGTGATTAGGAAAGAAGGCATGATGGCAATGGTGCAGCTAAGCTTTTGTACTCCCAAACCAGCATACTGGTTCCTTGAATACCTTTATAAACCGGTGAAGCTATGACTAGTCCAGAACTATTTTAAATTCTTGTAGGAATCGTTTTGGCAATGTTCTGCTAAAGGATTGAGCAGAGATAACACATTCCCTACGTAGTCCAACTAGGCTAGCTCCCAAAACTGTAAGACCAGGAGCTTATTTTATGGGGTCTTATACTGTAATTTTGAAATATACATTGATATTTCAAAACCACTGAAGGAGAAATTGAGCTTTACTAGTCACAGGCATTGAGAAGTCTTCAGTGAAAACTCCCAGAAGTAGATGTTTTGATTGCCCCTCTTACTCAAACACTATTGCACCCAGGTGTTTCCATTACACTATGTACTGTAATGAGAGCTGTTCAGTGGAGCACAGGGCTCCCTTGGCTTTGGAAAGAACAAACTATTGGGTATTTAAGAAGAGTCTCAAAGAAGAGCTAATCTGGTTTCATTAGATGGGCTGTTGAAGTTGGAAATCCTCTTTGAACGTCTCCTTCACAGTATCGTTAAAATGTTCAGAACACCGTCAATCCATGATCACAAAATTATTTTACAGTAGACTGCTAAACAAGAGTTACTGTGTAAATTTATCCTTTCATATATTACTCAAAATTATCTGGTAGCTGGGAGAGACATAGGTAAGCTATTTAGAGTTTAGATGTCTTCAGCATGCTGCCTTTTCAATACATGGCTTGTTTTATCTCATGGTAGCTCTGAAAAATGTTTTCAAAGTTGGGAAGAGATTGTTGTGTTTACACTGTTCTTCAGGAACAAGTTAGCAGCCTAGAAATCACAATAATGTGTAGATTTTTTCAGTCAGTCATCCCCTTCCCTTTATCCTGTGCTAGAATACTCTTACTGAAGAGGTATTGCTAGGAGAGGGAGGGGTAAGCCTACAATGGCCACTTACGGAGTGGCTTTACTGCTTACCCAGTTTGGGCTATTGGTGCTGTTGGTCTGCACTTTTCTAAGTGTCAATGTGGTTTTTACGTTGGAAGATAAAAGCTGGGGAGAAAAGGAGTCAATTAACAACAAAGTGCATGGACGTTTTCAGTATTCTAAGATAATATCTGTTCACATAAACCACCAGGCTACAAAGGATTTCAGAGTTTTACAAAGCTTCTGCTCAGCTTCCAGCTGGCAAAAATAACCGTATTTTCAATAGTAGGAAAGGTGGTGGTTATGCTGTTTTGTATTGCTATGCGTTCCTTATCCCGTGTTGTTTCATGTCTCAGAGTAGGTCAGTATGAAATCAAGAATGAAAGAAATGAAACTTTGAAGATATTTGTTTTTTCCAGCTCAGTAACTTCATCAAGGGCCTTCTGGGAGTGATCTGAACGCTGCAGTGAAGAGAGCAGCCGGGGAGGTACTCTAATGAGTCCTCAGTATACATTCCTGACAGCCTTCAAACAATTTGGCGGCCATAATTTTTTGAAACATTCCAAGCACTTATCTCTCATTGTCTTTTGCGGTTTGGACAGAGGATTGTTGATTGTTGGACTCGTTTCGAGGTAGTCCCTTGAGTAGAATTGTGGATCCTACCTCACACATTATCATCTACATTTGCATATAATTGAGACATAAGCTTTCTGGCAATCTGCAAAAGGAATGCTGTAGAGCTGTTGTTAAATTTTCTAAGAACAAACACGGTAGGAATGCCAGCCGAGGATGTAGGTCAAGAATTCGTCCACGGAATAGTCTTTATTAAATCCAGTGAAATTCTCTGGAGGTTGTTAGATACAAGTTAAAGGAAAGACCTGTATCCAAGACTTCCTTACTATGGGGAGTAAAATAAAATGAGATTTGGATGTCCTTTGCCTCTACACTTGTTGGTTTGAAACTAAAATTATTCCATGTTTTGAGGTTTTTTTTTTTTTTGTAAATGCACCAAACCATCCCCAAACCCAGGGTGTCACTTTTGTAAATAACATCCATGCATGAGAGAGAATGTGTGTGTGTGTGTGTATTGGGGGTGGGTGATGAGACGGAGAGTGAGAAACCACAGAGGCACTTTATACTGAATGTTGCTCCTGCAGCAGCTAGTAGGGTGAGAGGTGACTTTAGCAAAGACTTACATTACATAATACCTCCCATCTCTCTGCAGATGTGTGAGTTTGTTTAAATGTTTTATGAGGTTTTTATTACACTGTAATATAGTCCCAACCCCTCTGCAGTTGCCAGTTTGGTCACAAAATATAATAAATTTTAAAATACCTAATGCTTCAGCTATTCAATAATTTTCTGACAGGGCCCCCAATGCAAATATGGTACCACTGTGTCGCTGAACTCCTTTTGCTTGGGATGTGTAGAACAGCAGTTTTAATTCTCTGATCCTGTTCTACAAAATCCCTCTGTTTAAGCAGATTGGAGTGTTCTGTACAATTGTTAAAAAAAAAATCAAAAAAAAATCACTGTTCTCTGTCCCTGTCTTTCATGTGCTGTGATACAACAGTAGGCTGTCTAAAGTTAACCAGTGCCTTCATACTCTTTTGGGGTTGCCACGCCTAGATGATTTGTGGTGTAAGTAGCAATATCAACTGTGGTGTTTTTCCAGGTTCTGCAGCAAATTGGATTCATGGGAAGCATCTGTACTGTAAGCTGCTATGCTGCTTTCCACCCATATGATAAAGTTTATATTGGAGGCTTCTGAACGTTAAATGCTCTCTCATGAGACACCTGAGTACAGGCTGGTGCTGTTTTCACTTTATATTACAGCATTACTACTCAGTATCCCATTCCCTCAAAAATTTTATAATTCGTTATGAAAGGGAGGAAATTCAATTTCTGAAAGAAAAAACCCAACCCTACTCTTAATTTAATTTATAAGAAGTTGATAATTTTTAATTATTTCAAAGAATACTAAGGGAAGAAATATATGCTTTAGGAAAGTGATTTCCTATTTCCAGTCTCCAATTTCTAGTTCCAGTGAGGCAGCTTTCTGCTAGGCTCTGAACACTGTGTGGAGAGCCAATGGTCAGATCTTGATTGAGAAGGTCAATTTTCCATTCTGCTCTCCCTCCCAAAAAGGAATGGCTCCTGAGATGCAGAAGGCAGATAGAGCTTGAGTTATTTCAGCAGAGTTATGCTCTTAAGGCACTTGTGTTGCTGAGTGGGAGGTAGACTGCTGGAAAACAGCAGCCTGAACTTTTGCGTGAAATCTCTGAATTTAGGAAGATGGAAAGTGGCTGCATTTACAGAACTCTGAAGAATATGAAAATTCTGTGCAATTTCTTTGTATGATTACTTCTTTAGGGGTGACAAGTAGGAATAGAAACCATTGGTTTCTGGCATTAAGACCCAAAATTCTAGAAAAGGAAAGTTGTGTGGTTTTCCATAGTTACTCTTCAATGGACTTTCCAGCAGATGAACAACTGTCTTCCATACTAAACTAGATTCTGTATATTTCCCTGTTAAGACAACTTCTATTACAAATACATTGACAAAGGGCAATTAAAAATTCCCGTACTGAAAAACATTTAAATTGTATCTGTGCAGTGCCCAATTGTCAAAGACATCTGTCACGTACAACAAATTTGGCCTACAGCTTTCTGAATCGTCTTTGTAATAATAGGCTGCTCAAAGAACGGATTTGGGTCGCAATATATCTAATCTGTATCTTCTATATAAATATCTATCTGTCTTTTGTTCAGAAATATAAATGTTGTTTCCCTAACATAGCTCTGTCAATTTTAAACTTATTTGCAAATTCCTCAGGTCACCTCAGCAATAACCATACCTCACACTTTGTTTAGAGGTCACAAAAGGTAGTTTTTTACTAGCAGGAATTACTACAGGGATTAATAGATTTTGCCGATTTCACACAATTAGCCAATGGCTTAGTAGAGGTAGGAACCTGAATCCCTAGACCAAGCTGTATCTTCTGGTCTGCAAAAAATTACAAAATAAAAGAGCTACCGTTTGTTACAGTGTGCTATTTCATGTGTCAGACATCTCAAATTCAACAGAGTGATGTCTGATCGGTAGCAGGATGGGACGTTCTGAAGAACTGCAAGAGTTAACGTGAAATAATGCAGTGCTGCTTTTTCCTCTGGATCTATAATCGCATGCCTGTGCCCCTCATGGTATCAGTAAGATATGAAAGCATGCTGACACATTTCGAACATCTTATAAATGTTGTGTGTATATGTATCTGTGCCAATTAAAATTACGATTTGAATAATTAAATTATCCTTTTGGTAACTTAGGTGTGATACATCCCCATTTTCATTCTGCTCCTCTGTGAGGTGCCTTTTGCATGTGTTAAATAGTCATTTTCCATTGGTTTGTACTAGCTGTGTTGATTGAATACCTGCGTATTTGTACAGTGCTTTACTTTTGGGGTAAAAGATGGCATATATGTACAGTCTTTAAATGTTAGTGGATAAAACACAGTTATCTTACATGGAAAGGAGTCGGTGAGATGTTCAATTCAATGGAGGGTGTAACATAATATGAAACACTTTGGTAATTTGCTGGGGTTTCCCCCCTCTGGAAATGAAATATTAGAAATATTAACCTAAGCTAAGAAGAAAGAATTTTAACTTAATTTTAGCCAGATGGAAACAGTTTATAAGCAAGGGTGAGGTGGGAGAGATTGTTCACTAATTATGGCTTTTGTAACTTGGGTGAAGAGCGAGTGTGCTACCTACCGGGAAAGCAGCTAAAGCCTACATATCTCACTTCCAAGGTGTCAGGATTAAAGGTACTGAAAGAAGGTTTGAAGGCACATTCAGTACCTCAAGGGTGGATGCTGGTTTGTGAAACAGATGTGAAGGGAGTGAGACATCAGTGCCCTTAGCTGGTATATAGTTCAGTGGGAGTTAACTCCAGTTGACATGAGAGTTGGGAGAAAGCAAGGGCAGAGATTTTTGGCTGACGCTTTATTTTCTTCTGTGTAGCTTTGTGAAGAAAGGAGCCTAATTTTGTTAGAAGCTTTCCTCAATTCAGAAAAAGCCAGTCATCTCCTATGCTGCTTTCCACCATCTGAATAGGAATCGGGCAGAGGGCCCAGGAGCTACATTCTCTACCTTAACCCAGTGACGCCTGAAGAAGCCAAGTCCTCTTCCAAGCAGTTGCAGTGGGAAAGGGCCAGCAGCTACTTAAGAGTGCCCCTTACTCACATCACAGATACTTTGGGGGCTAGAAGGGAAGTAGTAGAAGGCAGCTGGGAGAGCTGCCAAGTGTCACACTTTTGGCAGCTTTGTCACACATTCCTTTAATTTAGGATTTGGCTCTGCCACAGGAAGACTTGCAGGTTTCTGCTTGAATTTTTCCTTATTTACCACTTGGGGCCACTGTGGCACTCTTGAGCAGGAAATGTGGAGCATCTCCTCCCCGTTGGAGCCAGGCAGGAAGGAGCTCTTGGGAGGTAGAAATTGCAGCAGCATATAGGCAGGACCATTTCCTACTGTCCTTTGCTTCGCTCCTGGTGACTGAAACAACCTTGAGCATCCTGGGAACTTCTTACCACTCTTCACCTAAGCAGGTTCCCTGGCAGCCCTGGACTAGGGCTGATGGATCCCCATCTCTGTTCTCCATCCAGCTGGGAGCGCTTATTCCACATGCTGGGCTTGTGTAGTTCTTTACTTTACCCTTACCCTCCCTTCAGGGGAGGGTGTGCTGACGACAGGAGTAGGTATTAGGTCATCAAAAATAACACTGTGGGGCAAACGGAGGACAAGATTACACAGAATTGTTAAACAGTGAGGGAAAGCCAGACAGCAGGACAAGTTAAAAAAGGCACGTGATCGCTGTGAAGATACACACGTATCTTGAGGTAGTGAAGCTCTCTGATGGTGGCAAAAAACACTGGAGTTTTTAGCTTAAAATGTGATTGGAACCGTGTGTTAACTCTTACTTTGTTAGGCAAGTGCTTTGCTGTTAAATTCAGTACAGTTAAACTATTGTTTTTTCTATAGTAGTACCTGAAAGAAAGTACCACTTAATTTCTGCCTTACCACATTACTCTTTCAATCTGTAGTTAGGACCATAATTTTCTTGTTCACTTGTATTTGAGATCTGGTGGAGTTCAGGCTAAACAACATTCCTTTTTCTAGTTGGATCAATGCTGGTAAGGTCGTTATTTAATTTTACGTATTACCGGAGTAGCACTAAATTGGAATGCTGGGGTTTTTTATACAGTTCTCTATATGTTTCATCCAAATTAAAAAATAATTCAAGAGACTTCACATTGGCTCTCACTTTTGTCACAAACGTTAATGTAGCTTTTTTGAAAGAGAACGAGGCAGTGGAGATCACTGCTTTGAAAGGGTTGGAGGGAAAGATAAACTTCCCGTTCTCTCTCAGTTTAATGATAGTGAGTGACCTGCTTAGCCTGGAGCAGCATGTCCCTGGGGCCCAGCCGTCCACTGGAAGCAAAACTGACCACGGTGACCCACCGCAGCTCTGCTTCTCGGTTGCAGGGGTGTGGATTGGTATTGGTTTTCAATTTAGACAAGATGTTGTGTGAGTCACCCTGCCCCCTGCCCTCCCACCAGTGCTATGAATAATAAACTCAGCGAGGAGTTGCAAGCCAACTGATGTGCTGCCAGGGCACGGCTCCTTCTCCCTGCGGTCCTTTCCCTCTGTGCACTTTGCTGGACCTGCAGGGCCTGTTGTGGGTGGAGGTGAAACACATCTGGAAGGGGCTGATTCAAATGGCTCTCCTAAGTGAAGAAGGAGGTTCCAAATCCGACCCACCCTGGGGAAAAGAGGCTGAGGTCATCGGAGGGCAGAATGCAGAGTATTATTATGATGAAAAAGTGAAAAAAAATTACATCAAATGTTTGTTTAAGGATCAGGAGTCCTGGCCCAGCCCCTTCGGTTTGCCAAATATTACATGAAGCTACATAAAACCCAACTCTAACCTCTTACAGCTCTCCCGTTAGGTCATATTAAGCTTTGGCAGGGAGGATGGTCCTACTTGGTGGTTTTCTGATTTGTGGTTTGAATTTGGCCAACCTTACTTATTTAAATTTATTTTATTTTGTAAACGCTCAATGATAGAGTAAAACTCTAGAGTAAACTTGTTCTGGCCAACATTTATTGTGGAAACATTCTGTATTATCAAGAGATCTTTGCAGAACAGCTAGCAAATTAAAACAAAGCATTTCAAGCACATATTGAAGTTCTTTTTGTAAATGAAGGAAATGTACTGATGGCTTCAAGCCATCACTTTGGTTGTTATCCACTTCTAGCCCTCTGAGCTTTTTTAAAACTGGTGTCTTTTCACTCTCCCCGTGAGGACAGCAGTCTCTTTGGCTGTGGTGCAACCAGGGGAATGAATCAAAATACGTTCTCCTCCTTTTAACTTTGTTAAATTTTTAACAAGTTTGTCTTTCCTTCCTTTATGAATAACTTGGTGAGCTTGTTTGCTCACATGGAGGCTCAGTTTGACTGTCGCCGTTGAACTATGAAGAGCTGATTCCAAGTAGGGATTTTCATAATCTGAAACAATATTAAGTACACTATATGTCAGCTATATTTTGCCCACTGAAAATAGAATTTAAAATAAGCGGAGAATGGCCTACGCTTCTTTTTATGCCTTCTGAATGAAAAATTTGATTTCTCTATCAGTAATGTTTTCTTTATAGAAAATAACTAGAAATTAAAAAAACAACACCAAACCAGTTGCATTTTCCTTTATGGGACATTTTTGATTTGCTAAAAATAATCAAAATACTTTATTTTGCCATCAGATTGGTATGTGACTACCCATGGTAAACTAATAGTCCTATTCTTTCTGAGGACTATGATCTTGTGACATACTTTCTCATCTTTATAGCTTTTGCTATATTTTACTATAGTTGCCACACTGTATAATTGAAATATAATCTCACTGCCGATAAAAGTTTGTAATGCATGGAACCAAATCGCTAGAGCTGTGAAGCACTTGAAGAAGCCTTGCTTATGAACCTACTGCCTTCAAAGTTTGACAATTTGGGGATGCTGAAAATGTAATTTAGATTAAAAACTTGCAAAGAAACCATTTGAAACATTTGGGTTTTTTCAGAACTTGAGGATTTGTGAACTTCCTTGATCTGAGGGGTAAAAATGGCACACTGCTTTTCTCTTTGAAAAGATATTTTGCAACGGTTTTAAAAATAAGCCACAATAGTGCACAGGGAGCAATAGCCTAATTATAATTTTATGTATAAGTTACATGTCGGAAATATATCTCTCAAGTTGTTTTAAGAACTAGGACTACAATTTTGACTCAGCAATTACAATTAGGTCCTGCCAAAATTCATTATTTTATTCTGTGCACATATCTTGTGTAGACGAGCTTTTCCTTCGTTTTGCATGTGAACTTATGTTCTGTATGTAGCAGACTGACAGCTCTGTAATCTGGTGATTGTACAGAACAGGTTCAATACACGTAGCAGTGTTTGTACAATGTTCCCCGTATTTGGCGCTTAGCTAGGTTAATCATTCTGGTTTTTGGCAGGATAATTAACCAAATACCGTGCTCACTGATACCTCAGTGGAATTGTTTCTCATCCTGGAGTTAGCTTGTTGAAACAAGTTTGAATGTTCTTACACTCTAACTGTAGTGCCGTCAGCAGTGTAGATTTAAAATATATTATAAAAGTCACTTGAAGAAATATAATCTCTGGGGTTTTTTTATGCCTGTGCAGTTTTTGAACTCTTGGCTGACTCTGTCACAAATGCTGGCAACTATAGCAATAATTTTATTGATATGGTTGATTATCTGCTAGTTACTGTTAAAACACCAGTCTGTTCTATGGGAGTCACTGTCATACCAGGTAATGATGGCCTGACTGGAGGTGAAGAGTGACCTAAAGATGAAAAATTCTTGTATTCGCTGAAACTCTTGAAACTTTCTCTGCAGCTTAATGTTTTTTCCTCTTGATAGTGAAAACACCTTTAAATACCAAAGCCGTATTGTCATGGCTGTCACTGACTCTAAGATGCAAAGTTGGAGACACTTCTTGACAATGGACATGTCAATAGCATTTGTATTGTTGTTGAGAAGGATGTTGAATTCTTTAAAAATTGCAAAGCTAAAGGTTGTTGCAGTGACAGTTTTCCCAATCTATTTCTTATGTTTTACAAATTGGCTGCCATATGACAACATTATTTCCATTTGTTTTTAAAATATCTAGATAAATTTGACTATGAAAAGACCCATACAAAAGCTCAATAATTTCTTCTATGGAAAGCATCTGTATTGTTCGTTAACAGTAATCTTCTATTATAGTTTATGATTTTGCATTTATGAGTTTCTAGAGTTTCAAAAGGGACAGAAGAGGTAGTATATGATATTTCTTATTGCAGGGTGCCTGTGAATACATCACTTCCTCCAGTTTGTGAATAGCTATGCTTACTAGCTTGCCAGAGGTTTGGATTAAATGCTTAATCACCATTATGCTAAAGCTGAGAAGATGTCACTACTTCCAGTTGTATGAATAAGTAAAACTGAGGAATCTAAATAGAGGTTGTTTGGGTCAGTACTGAGTCAGTACTGCTGACTGCTCCCAAAAAACGCTACAAAATAAGTATCTTGTCAATCTGCTTGTATTTGGTGTGTTTTTGGCACAGAAAGCTGTATACTTAGCTCCCTCAAAAATTTAAATAGAAAGCAACTAGGGAATTGTGCAGTTTTTCCTTATGAATCACACTACCCCATTTGCATTATTAAGCTGTATTTTGATTTCACAACAAGCTTCTATGACAATAGCATTTACACTCATCTTGGCTATTATTGTGCACTGGCCAGATTTAGACACTCTTGCTTTATTTAGTATAGACTAGCTGATCTCACAAACAGCCAGCACAGTATAATAGCGGTATCCTGAATTTAGTTTTACTGTCACTCCTCATCTGTGATACTCCCCAGTTGTGGAGAGGTACTGCATCTTGCCTGGTCTCTTAAAATTCTCTATAGCTGACATCTGTGTTACAGTTGCTTACTGGTGTATAGGTATATAAGAAATGTTTTATAGAGGTAAATCTGGCCAATAGTAGGTTCCAATGGCAGGGCTCCCTTTTCTTACTTGGCTCCAGATCAGTTAACAATATTCAGTTTTATTGCCATAAACATGTAGCCTGTACATTTAAGTTCATGATGCTGAATACAGTATACATAATTCACTGAAAGAGGCTAACAAGAAAAAAGTCTCTCTAAATTATAATTAATTTAAAAAGTAGAAAAGAACAGCAATTAGTAGAACTAGTTGAATAATGTTGACTTTGGGAAAAAAAGACTTGAAAAGTTTACAAAAAAAAAATTTAAAATGCTACTTATTCAAGCAAATGCCAAATACTGCATTGGCATTAAGATAGGCACAAGTATTCAATTTGTTCCATGGGTATGTTGCTGTGATGATATACATCTATGATTTGAGAATTGTCATAATAGGTGTGGGTTTGCTTCCTCTGGAATACTTTTTTGTGCTTTTCAACCTCAGGTACATGTCTATTACAGTTCAGACCATGAGTATGCTTTTGAAATAAACCTCACAGTCATCTCCACTTGCTGCATTTTTGGTTTGTATCACAATGAAGTCCCAGATGACAAAAACTGGATTCCTTTCAAGTGAAACTTGTGCTCCAGCAGCGCAGCACACCTAAAAAAATCCAGACTGTACTGGTGTTTTATCTACAACCCCAAACTAGAGCGATTCTGAAACAGAAACCCTCAAAAGGCGTATATATGCAGGGATGCCAGGTCCTCAACGCTGTCAATATAGTAACTGCTACTTCAATAGGTCTTTCAGCATTAGTTACTTCAGTAGACCCTCTTCCATTGTACCACACTGCTCGCTAATGCAGACATAATTGTTGTAGTATCTCTTACCTTTTCCTCACGGGATATCTAGTTTATTCAGGGTATGTTCAGTAAGGCAGATCTAAGCTGACAAACAAGCTTGCCTGTGTAGTAATATTTATTCTAAGTCTGCTCTCATCCTCAAGCATCAATGAGATACCTGCACAACGCTAGGAAATAGCTTGAACTTCTACTGAGAAACATTCTGCTCTTAGATGAGTTATGTATGGTAGTATTTGCTTTTTCTTTCAATGTCAGAGCTACCACTTTTCCCTTTTAAGACTCCCCTGTGGTGACAGTAAGCATTGCCAGTCACATGGCTAAGATTCAGAGCTGGGAGAACTGCCATAGTAAACTGAATTTGAACTCTGGTCTTCCCATGCCTCCACTGGGATCTATAACTGTCTAAAAGGCAGGTCTGGCCAGAAAATTTTTGTGTTGCAAGATTACTTTTGATGTGCAGCTGGCTATGTAAAACACTTCTTATTTGTTTGTCCAAATTCCAGAGCCAATTTAAACCACACAGTCTAATCGATAATGCAAGTTCTTTTTAAAAATAAAAATATTTATCTTTTTTATTAGTTGATTTGATGATAATTGAACCCAAGTGTTCTTGAACACTGAAAGCAACTGAAGCTCGCTAATTTATTATCGATGGGCTAGCAGGCTGGTGAATCACTGCAAAGCTATGCTGGGGCAATGACAAGCCTCAGGTAAGTTGTGCTTGTCAGGTTTTTGTACGTAACCCTGAAAAATGCATGTAATTTCTGTGTTAATATTGTTGATGTAAAAACATGTAACTTTTAAAGCACAACGTTTTGTGCACAACATCCCTTAGATCTGCTGGTGTGAAACAGCGGAGCTGCAATGCATTCAAGCATTCATCAATTTAAACTGAAGGTCCTGTCCAAGCTTCTTGTTTTCAGGAACCTTGTTTAGAAACCTGGTACCACAGCAAGTGAAAGAAAAAGTGTGTAGGAAAGTTTAAATCAATGACATATGTACTCATTTTGATAATGCACTGGTTAGCCTAATTTTATAATACATACCCTTGGAGGAAATGTGAATGAAATCTGTTGTCAAAACAGATTAAAACAATTGAGATTCATTTATTTTTATTTTGGATGTGGCTTAGTATTCAACTTTGAATTGGTTAGTATACTGTCATTTAAAAGTTGTGAAAAGGTTACCCATAGAGTCTCACAGCTCAAAGAGCTGTAATAAGTGGAGCAAGCAGCATCTTTCTTCTAGTAGACATGAAAAGAGAGCGGCTTGTCAGTCAGTCTGTTCACCTTCAAATGTGTAGTAAAGACCAACAATGTGAAATGCATCCAGAGTGTATATGAAATACACTTTTCTATGCATGGAGACAACCATTTGTACGTAATACACTTTTTTACTGTTTCCACGATCTAAAAAATGTGATAGTTTTTTAAAACACTGATTAATTCCAGATGGATTTAGCAGAAGGATAGAGGTTTGAAGGGATAGCATGTTCCTACAATCTTTGTGGAAATTGCGAACTAGATGGAGGTCACATTAGCATTCTTATCGTAGGAAAAACATTTCTTTGAGCTTGACAGTCATTTGTATTACTTGTTCCAGCAGCTGATCAGTCAGCAAACATGTACTGACTAGCCAAGCAGCACATCTGTACCTCCAAGCCAGCTGTGGCACGTGCTGCTGTTCCACCAGCTACAAATGGAAGCTGGCACAGGAGGTGTGATGTACCTGTGGTTGCGTGTGCGAGAGGTACAAGGGATAAAATTTTTAAAATCCTATGAAAGCTGTTCTGAAACGTTTAGGAGAATGAGAAGTTCTGGGAGGGGATGAGGAGAAGGAAAGTAAGGAATGAAAGAGGAAAAAGTGTATAGGAGAGACCCAGAGTACTACAGAGTGGAGAGGAAGGGAAGCAGGGACAGGGGGCACAGATCTTGCAATGAGCAAGTCTTTGCTGCACTGGTCACTGAATGTAGTAGGCTGCATAGGGACCAGGACGCCAGATATGCCTGTCACTGGTTTTGTTCTGTGCTTCTATGTTGTATTGGGTTTGCGTGGCAAGGTTTTGGAACTGCGGGGGGCTACAGGGGCGGCTTCTGTGAGAAGCTGCTGGAAGCTTCCCCCGTGTCCGATGGAGCCGATGCCAGGCGGCTTCGAGAGGGACCCGCTGCTGGCCAAGGCTGAGCCCGTCAGCAATGGTGGCAGCACCTCTGGGATAACGCGTTAAGGAAGGGGGGGGAGCGGGGAGTGAGACTGTGAGAGCAGCAGCTGCAGCCCCCAGGCCGGGGCAGGAGGATGCCGGGGGGCTCCAGGCCCGGAGCAGATCCCCCCGCAGCCCCCGGTGCAGCCCCTGGCGGGGCAGGCTGTGCCCCTCAGCCCGCGGGGGGTGGCGGGGGCAGATCCCCCCCGGCAGCCTGTGAGCGGCTGCAGCCCCGGGGAAGGGGCAGTCGGAGAGGCTGGTGGGGGGCTGCCTGCCGGGGGTCCCGGCTGGGGCAGGGCAGGGTGTGAGGGGTCCCCTGTGGGGGAAGGGGCGGCAGGGACAGCGTGTGGGGGGCTGAGGTGACCCCTGTTCCCCTGCGCTGCTGGGGGGGTGGCGGGGGAGAGACAATCGGGCGGGAAGGTAAACCCAGGAAGAAGGGAGCTGTGGGGGGAAGGTGGTTTTGAGGTTTGGGTCTATTTCTCGTTACCCTACTCTGATCTGATTGGTAATAAATTAAACTAATTTCCCCAAGTCAGGTCCTTTTTGCCCATGGCGGTAACGGAGGGCGCTCCCTGTCCCTGTCTCAACCAGGCGCCTTTTGCTGCATTTTCTCTCCCCCTGCCCGGCTGGGGAGGGCAGTGACAGGGCGGCTCCGGTGGGCACCTGGTGTCCGGCCAGGGTCAGCCCACCGCATATCCCTATGACCCATTGCTTCTCCATATCTTTTACTTCCTTGTCTTCAGCTATTTCAGGTTTGGGAATATAGGACAAGAGAAGACCACAACCGTTTTCACTCTGGGAAGACATTCTTGGAAAATATGTAGGACGTAAAGAGCAGGTGGAGGCAGTTTTAGTTTCCCTGCATGACTATAGATGTCTCTTGGCCTTGCAGGCTAGATTTTAGGCTGGTCAGCTTTACTCAGGAAAACACATTTAAAGGTCAAAGTAAACACACTTTCTACAGTCAACCAGACTAGTTACAGACATTCTGCCACAGTGGTTTTGAGCTTTCTGGTTCAGGTATATGTATAAATGAAAATATTTTGATGGCACTTTATAATTTTCAAAAAAATGCTGGTTTTTTTCCCTAGTTTTAAATTAAAAAACTCATTGTAATACCTAAGGTGAAAAGTGTCATCCTCTAATTTTCTCTTCCCTGTTACTTTCTTACTGACTTTGTAGGGCAACTAAAATCAACAGAGTATCCCTTCTTGAATGATTTTATTACAACTCAAAGATATTGGACAGATTCAGTATTTTATTTTGGCCTGCTACAATGCTGTGGTCTAAATTCTAGATTTTAATCATATTTTCTTTGAATATTTCAGGATTTTAATTTTAATTTATGAGGCCATATTAAAAAGGGAACTGTGGAAATCAGTACTGTAATTTTGAGGTAACATAAATTATATTCTAAAACAGTTATTTTCTAAACTATGTAGGTTGAGTTGATTCAAATAAAAAGAAAAAGTTTCCTGCAGGGCTAATGAAAGTCTTTGTCCATGCTCATGCAGTCTCACTTTTTTTTCAGACAACCTCATGACTCGTATTTTTAAAACTCTTTATTCGTTAATGTATTTTTGCATTTAGGAAGTAGGAAATAATTGGTGAGCTACCCATGATAGCATGAAGCATTCAAGCATATTATGTATGAACCAGTTCTCTTTTTACATTTCCAGTGGATCTCTCTTTCACTTGAATACTGTAAAAAATAGTTATAAACCTGACCCTGCTAGGACCCCTGAAAGGTACCAGCATGACTCTTGAGCTGGTGTTGGAACCAGATGCAATTTGGTTTGGTATAAAATTTGTCCAAGGAAGGTAAGAAGGACACACACACACACCAAGCCCTGTAAGTATGTGGTCTTAAGAAATGCACACAGCTGCAGGAAAGAACTGCCAATTAATGTAATTTACAACAGGTTTCAAAATCTTGACTTAGATGGTGAGTTGAATGGGGAGGGGGGAAACACAGGAGGGAATGGTGTAGAAGTTCAGGCAAAGGATGCAATGTGGCAGGGAAAAAAAACGGGTAAGCAACAACATCTGGAAACTACCTTGAAAGAAGAAACAACCAAAAGTGCAACTAGTAAGAGAGAATCCAGGCTACAAGAGATTGGGAAAAACCAGAAGTAGCCAAGAGGAGAGCTTTGTGGTGATGTAGCGCACTGTGGAATGCAAACACAATTGCTCCTTTTGGCTTTAAAGGTTCTATCACTTCTTTTAAGTATTGATACCTGTGTAGTTTGGGATGTGCAAGGTCTGAGATTAACAGAGATTTGTTTTCAAAGGTGGGAAATGAGTAAGCTCCACTACTTTCTTCACAGTTCTGCTATCAGCGATTGCCTTGTGACTGTAAAAGTTCTTTCCTTATATGAGTGTCCAGCTGATTTTATAATCACCTTACTAAACTACGTGGTTAACTACCGTGCGATGTGCCTCTAGAGGAGCATCTTTGGTTGTGCACACATAATATATCACTGGATAAATACTTTTTTTGGCAGGTTGCTCATAAGTCATGTTATCATCACCTTTGCCAGTCATATGGAGCCAATCACAGCTTTCCCTGTTCATTGCAAAAGAATGCAGAACAACCCATTCAAAGTGGTCTGTGAATGCTTGCTTTAACTGTTACCAGTTGCTTTGCTCATCCCTCATTAGTTACTAATGGATGCTTTGGTCTGCCGTTAGTGCAATGTACATGCACGTGTCTCTCAAAGCACATGCTGACTGTGGGGACTGACACTATTGGACAACTCAGGGCAAATGTGTAGGAGGAAACCACTAGAGATGTGATGGTTGATTGGGTGGTTCTTTGACATTAAAATTGGCTCTTCATTTTAGATTAGAAGTTTTTTTCCAGCTCTCACAAAATTGAGGAATGTGTCACTTCTCATGGGAGAAAACTGAGATCCACGAAGTTCCAAAACACTGTGGATCTGCTCACACCTATCGAAACACTGAATATTCTTATAAGAAGAGGAAATCACCATTTGACAAACCAGAAGCAAAGGAAATTAATCTTCATGAAACTAGCTGGGTAATTTTGCAGCTGCCATGGTATCATAGAATATCTTATTCATATTTTCATCTGTCCAAGGTGAAAGCATTTTACCTTTCCAATCTACAGGTTAAGGTCCAGGCAACACAAGTGCACAAGTTTTTGAAGACAGGAGAAAAAAAACCCCAAAACCACCTGAATTTGTATTTTATAAGAAATGACAAAGATAGCCTGGTTTTCTTCCCCAGTACATCCTTTATCTTGTGGTGGGGTTCACCAAACAAAACCAACCTTCTTTTGCAGAGGTTTGCTTTGTACTTCAGAGTGTGAAAGCATTCCCTGGCTTTTCACCCGCTGAAGTCTTTTAGACTATGTGGCTGTATGGCAAAGATGATTTTTTTTTTTTTTTTTCTGTTTGTTTGGAATAATGTGGCTGCAAATCAAATGGAGTGTTTGGGCTCTACCGTAGTATAGACATCATTGTGATAAAGATCTAGCTTATGTTAATTTTCCTCAAGAGACGCTCAGTATCCATCCCTGTGATCCTAACATGTGGATGTTTTCCCAAATGCCTGGTTTTCCCTGTTATCATCAAACCTAGTCTGTTTTCTCTGGACAAACTACTCCTTCTCAAAGCACAAACAAGAAGCGTTTAACAGAGTGCTGAAGGGGCCTGTGTTGGATTCATGTTAAAAACCTGTGTGCTGCCATAAATCCCTGACTGGTAAAGCGTATGTCTGTACTTAGGTAGATGTATAGATGCACGCAAGAATGCGTATCCACCCACTCACGTACGTACATACTTACACATCTTCGGAAAACACACAAGTGTAACAGTAATCTGTTGGGCTAGAGTCCTAAATGTTTTCATGCAGTGCTTTGTGGAGAGTAGGTTATGTTCCTTTGCTTCCTCACTGTTCTTTTACTTACAACTAATTTTGAAGAAGAGGGGGGAAATGGTCTACAAGTGATTCTTCTAAGGTCTGTAAGGGTCTTGTCTTGTTAGATATGCACAGTGGTACAGCTGCCAGAGAATCTCAATGTGTAACTGTATTTTATATTTCTCTGGGCTTTTTTTCTACTTCTATTGAAATTTCTTACGTTTATTATGTACTGCACCTTCCACTACACAAACTAAACATACTTAAACTCAGAAAATCTGATGCAAAAGAAAAGTGTAAAGTAAAATGACATCTCACCAATGGTTATTTTTAACACCCTCAAGTTCTGTTGCAATTCGAAAACAGGTAAGGGCGTACAACAGCTCTCAGAATCATTTAGGAACTATGAACATGTCTTATACGTATGCTTCTAAGAGATACCACTGAGAACTTTAAACTTTTAACTGAATATTGTATACAATTCATAACTTGTGCATTTTTGAAGTCAGGTAATTTTTGTTTGTTCCTATAGTGCCTTCTCTGCTGTTCCTATAACTTAATATAATTACACTTCATTAAAAGAAATTCCACTCTGAAATTATAATGCATGATTGAAAGAATCCATATATTTTGATATTCAAATTCAAGAAAAAAAGATCAAGCAGTTTTTGATGAAAGGTGAGAGTGACTGGGTTTGTGATGTAAATTTATAGGAGCAATTAGTACTGCTATCTGAAATGATGGATATTTTGAAAAATAAAGTCATCCTTTGGAAAATGCATGTTAAAGTAGTCTTTAGACTTAGAAGTTACTCTTTTCTGGATAGCTGAAATTGCATGTTATTTGGTCTCCTCTCTTTTCTTCACTCTGCAGATTGATTTTCCCAGCTGTTTCCTAAGGTGTATGAGTTATGTGCGTGTCTATCTTGTTTAGCCATGAGTAGCTCTTTTCTCCTCAGTTGTACATTTCTGCTGGTTACGGGGCGGGGAATCAAGCATATCTACATTGGAATGACATCTCACACAGATTCCATTCTTAGCTAGACAGCAGAGAAAGTGCTGCATTTTATTTTACCTGTTGTGTAGTGGAAGGTACAGTACACAATAAATGTAAGAAATTTCAATAGAAGTAGAAAAAAGGTCCAGAGAAATATAAAATACACTTACACATTCCAAGTCTACATTGGAATAACATCTCACACAGATTCCATTCCTAGCTAGACAGCAGAGAAAGTGCTGCATTTCATTTTACCTGTTTTTTTTGTTTTGGTTTGGTTTTGGTTTTTTGTTGTTTTTGTTTTTGTTTTTTTTTTTTTACCAAAAGCAGTTGAGAATGCTCAACTAATTTTGGTCTGGGTTTAGGGTACACATTTTTAGCCACAATTACTAGATATTTTAGAAGCCTTTCCGTTAAATTCTAAGCAGAGCAAAGTTTGCAGGGTGGGCTAAGGAGAGTGGGCTATGTGTAGTGTGAGAAGTGGTAAATGGAAAGCTGTTCTGGAGGGAAACTGGGAGGTTAGCAGAAGGCTTCCCTAGGCGGGAGCGCCTGCATGGGTGTGAAGCTGGCCTCTCTGTACTGTCCAACTGTCCAACACTCCCAGGTGGCATGTCACAGGACACCTGGTGGCCTGGCGGTGGCACTGCAGCAACAAAATTGTATGGAAAATATTTTCTTTAATTGGTGTATAGCATGCATTGTGTGCTTTTACAAGTCGTAAATTTTGCTCTGGGAGCTAACATTGTTAATCCTGTATTTCCTTCCATGCAACAGAGGCTACGTTTTCAGAGAAGTAATACATTCAGAATGCGTTAGTATGCTTTAGACCGTAGTAAGCTATCCAAACTGAAATGTCAGCTATTTTCATATCTGATCTTTAACGTGAACCTCCTCTTCTTACAGTCTTCTAAGGCTCCGTAGAACTTCAGCAATGCTCCATTTTAGCTTGCTTTATTTGGAATTTGTTTGCAACAAATAGAACATGCAATGTAGGATAAAGAGATACAACACTTGTTCTCGTTCCGTTTCCACCCCCCCCCCCCCCCCATTAAAAAAATAGAACCATAGAATCATTTAGGATGGAAAAGACCCTTAAGATCATCACATTCAATCATTAAACTAACACCATCAAGTCCACCACAAATAGTCCTCTCATACTCCTTTAGCTTTAGATAATTCAGTACATCTTGTATATTGCATAGGAATTATTTTTTAATTACATCAAGCTAACTTTTCAAATTTCAGAGTGGATGATTTTTTTTTAATTAGTGCTAAAGGTAAGTAATTTGAGGATTACTATTTGCAAATTAATCTGAATGGAACTATTTGGTATTAAGTATCTTGTTGAACCAAGTCTCAGTGCTAGAGTGTCACACCATCTTAGATGTGAACTTATATCCCCCATATTGTTTTGAGTATCTGTATAAAAAAGTCAAATAGAATGATCTATGATATAAGAATGTAATTAAATAATTACCTTAAAATGCATTCATCTTTTTAGGAAGTTATACCTCACTGCAATTGTTGATCAGATAACCGGGGAGTAAGTTTTGGTAAACAGGTTAGCTGATGGGTGGTCTTAAGAATATTAATACTAAAAGATAAAATCAAAGAATAGAAGCAGATAGAATGAAATTGGTTAACCTCCCACTCTGTTTAGAGAAGGATTCTGTTTCAGTAGAAGCTAGTTTTTTTTAAGACCACGACAGCTTTTGGGTATCTCAACAGGCAAAGTTTGTGGCCATAGCTATATAACAAACTTCCACAGATGTTTAGAAGAGCCTTCTGGTTCACCTGAGGTTTTATATTAAACTTGAGTTGAGAGGTCTGCAAGCACAAATGAATAAATATCTGAAACCTTTTTCCATAAGTCACACAGCTGGGCTTTGGGGAACCTGCAGAGTGGAATGGGGCAGGCTTCTGCAGAGAAAATGGATTATTTTCAGATAAAGAGGGGTTGTACCCCAAAATCTGTCTGTGAGTGGTGGCAGTTCATACAGAACTGAGTATAAAGTAATGATTAGGATAACACAGAGAAAGAAAAAGTTATTGGATAATGCCACTCATGTATTTTCTGGATCTACTAAGCACCATTTTGGTGTGTATTTTTCAAACTTGGAAGTTGTTATTCAGTATCTGTATTCATATTCTTCCAGTTACAGGAATGGCGTGTTTTCAGAGGCTGGAATGGTCAGCACTGAAAATAAAGTTCAAATTTGTTGTGCCAGCTTTCTTTTTGGTTCCTTCTCTCTAAGATGTAACTAATATTTGTGATATACTTAGAGAATTAATTAGCCCTTTCAAAGTTATCTGAAATGTTGGGTGGAAGGTGATATAGAGGTATAAATTATGAGTGTGAATATTTAATTTTAGAACATAAAAATTTGCCCAGAATGTTTTTGGTAGCCAAGTGCAAAGGAGAAGTAGAAGAGAGGCAGGGTAGTCTTAATGGCCACACTCTTGAGGAATATTGTTTATTTCTGGTATTAACATCGTATTTTATATGCAGGAGGCAGTATCGACTTGCTGTTAATTTATCTGAATAAAGCATGTGTACAACAGCTGTAGTAGCTGTTGAGAGGTCATTAGTTAAACCTTAATTTATGTCTGGCCGAGATTTGGGTTTGTTGAGCAATGATACTGAAAACACTGTAGCCTTGAAAAGACTTTGACAGAGCTCTGTCACTTGCACTTGCAAGAGACCTGGAATTTATAGAGGTTTTGTCTTTTTCCATCTGGGATCTGGGGCAGCAGTCACATTTTTAAGAGATGAAGGGTATTTTCAGACCGTATCCAAAACGATCAAGAGTGAATCCCTTTCCTGCCTACTAGCATAAATTGTTACAGTAATCTGTTGCATTCTTAGTTATTGCCCAATGCTTTATTTTTAGATAGTTGACATTAAATACACAATCATCAGAACATCATTTTGCTGCAGGGGAAGCATAAAGACTGTGGAATACATACATGATACAAGAGGTAGATTTCATTCACCGTAAATCAGTGAACTTCTGAGTGTAAAGCCTGGTTCAGAATAACTCTTGCATTATTTCTTTTGTGCATAATTTGATATTTGATTAGTGTCTCGGAAAACAAATAAATCTTAATGTTTTAAAAATATTAAAAAGACTTTAAATAGTAAAGCTAAGCTTTCAAATTCCTGCAGTATCATTTGATAATGGTGATTTAAAGTAAATAGAATTGTACTAAATCCCTTCTAATAGATATGGACATCTATGAACGATGAAAAAAACTCTTGTATGCAGTTAACTTGAACTTCACAGGCTTCTGTTATCATTTTATTGGAAATCTGGTTAATATTTGAAGGCTAACAGACTCGTATTAGTTTAAAAACATCTACAGCCTATCAAAGAAAACCCAATGAAACAGAATAAGTGGTTCCTGATTATTGCAACTAAGGCTACAGCCAGCTTCTGTAATTTTCAGTCTTGTGGACAAAATTTTCAGTTTAATATTTTCCTGGTGGAGGATATGAGTATGTATGTGTCCTTGAATCTAAAGAATCTGTTCTACCAGTTATTTTCATGCTAGATCCAAGATTCTACAGAGCCTGGGATTAACTAACTAATTCACTAATGGTTTTGGGTCCACTTTTACCTGAAATTATTGACCACATATTTATTGTCATGCTTTGGTCTAATAAATTTTTTAATGAATGTAGCATTAATATAGAAAAAAGCCTACAAGATTCAGTAGTCTAATGAAGATTGTTGGCTAGGCATCAAGAGAATTTAAATTTTATCCTTATTCTTGAAGTGTAATAAATTTGGATAATGCTGGGAAAAAAAAAGTCAAAATATGCTGAATACTGTGTCAGTGTTGGAGTATATTTGTTTCACAATTATTGCTTTCTCAAATATTTAGCTAACAAAAATATTTCTTTTTTATCAAATGCCTATTCTGTAATAGAAAACACTCTAGTGAAAGGTTGAGATGATCTGTATAAGGTATCGTGGGCTAACCGCACATGAGTGGTACACCTCTAGCAAAAGCAAGAATGCTTGTGCCAAATTATCTTACAAGGCAGGAACTGGTACAGAATGGATGTAATGTTTGCTTAGGGCAAGGATGTAATGTGAACTCAGGATGTTGCGACACTACCTTGACCGTTGCCTTGTGAATTGTGATTAGGGGATGTTTTACTTGATGTACATCACCTTTTTGTCTATTTGTAAATGAGTTCAATGTAATTGTCGAGATTTAAGATATTCTCAAGCTTAGCAGTTGGATTATTATTAATATTTTTAATTATTATTAATATAGTTATTAATAATAAAATATTATCATTATTAGTATTTTATACATTTAATTCAATTCATGTAGTTAAATAATAGATGTATAGTTAATCAACATCAAATCAGTGCAGTATGTATTTGCTATCGTATTCAAACTTAGTTCTGATAGATAACATAGCCAATGAGAGGAATTTCTAATCTAATGGCTGAATACAATTCTGAGAATCTGTTTTCTTGTTAAATGCAGGATTCACTTTCTGGGAATGTTCCATCACTATCTGCTTAATTATTTTTTCTCTAAGTAATTTCTGCAAGTAAAATGCCAGAATATTTGCAAAAAATATTTCAAAGTCCTGAGCACAGATACAGTAAATCCATTAGATATTTAAGATTTTGGGTATAATATTATTCTGCAGACTAATTATAGTTTATTCATATCTATTTACTTACGTAATTTCTCTTTTAAAGCTGGTGTTCAGCAAGTGGGGGCATGCATGCTAGGATAGAAGCAGTTGAGAGAGGAAGGCATACAACAGTAGTAATTGACACAGAAGAGTCATATTGTACTGGGATTTTGGATTTGGATTTGGATTTGGATTTGGATTTTGATAAGAGGGAACAGATAGGCTTATCTAAGGGCCTGAATAGCTCTGTACACTGGTAAGGGACTCAGAACTGCTGCTGTTACCACACAGTGTTGTACAAAGTGGATATGAGTAGTACATACTTTGACACAGAAGTGGAAACTGCCACTGCCAATGATCCTGACTGCTTTCTGCTACCGGTTCTACCCAATGCCGTGTCCAGTAGTGATAGTAGCAAAAAAAAGTCTGTAAGATGCCTGGGTAGAGATAGGTATTAAGAAGTATTTATATTTTCCATATTCACAAAGAATTCGCAGCAATGAACTGTAAGGATGACTGTTATTGTTCATGTCCCTAACTTTCTCCTTAGGGCTTATTATCATATCAGTCCTTCTTTATAATCCATCATTCCATTTCACTTTTCTTTGCCATTTTTCAGACCCCTAATCTTTTCCCATCAGTCTGTCTGCTTCTACAGTCTTTTTACTATTCTGTCCTGTCTTTTTCACTTTGTCCAAGGATGAGGAGCTCAGGAGGAGCTAGCAGTGCTCTCTCCTGGAATTGATAGGAAAGATTTTAATATAACAATAACAACAATAACAAAAAATAGAAAGAGGAGTTAATAAGGGGAGTCTTCTTATAACTTCTCCGCAGTCAGAAGAAAACACAAGGGCTAGTCTTGCTGTGCATTCTTTCCTAGAAACCTTGGAAGGTTGTACCACGGTTGCCCAAACCCTATTTTTCCGAGAAGAGCTGTCTTTCGTTCCCAGGGTGGATGCAGTGTAGGAACTATGTCCACACCCAAAGGCTATCATTTGTAGCTGGATAAAATTGATCAAACCAAGTAATCTCTGAAAATCAACCAGGTTTGTGCTATTGCAATGGCTGGCTTAGTTATATTTGCAGGGAGCAAAGCTATTTAGCAGCCACAGCTTGTTTTAGGATGTGGACCTCAGTGTTGCGTGGACACAAAATGTTAAATCATGGAGTGTATAAAAACTTATTTTCACATTTGATTTCCATATTTGGAAAAATGTCTGTTTCTTTTTCAACTGGGGAACATGAGTTTTATTCACAAAGTCTCTTCTGTTACTGTGGCAGGGATGAGTTTCAAAGTCATATTTTTATGCAATACCTATTTCATATACACTGTTAATGAAGTAAAATTGGGCAATAACATCAATTTATTTTGGGGTTTGAATTAATGATATGGAAATGTTGAGTGTTTCCTTGTATTTGCTCTTCTGATTTTGCCCTTTTTTTGTGTTGAAAAATTAAAACCCCAAAAAACCTAAACCTGTCACAACCAAATTAGAACATTTTTTTGATCAAGATATAATACATGTGTAAATTGCAGCACTTGCTGTTCTGTGTTCCGAGCCTGCTGTTGCTTTCTCCACGAGTTGAGACTCCAGTACTTAAAATGCTCCTCTTTTTCATGCATAAAAATGTACCTCCAGCGCATCAAACTATTTCCTTGGGAAGTTGTGGTTCATGACAGCAAGATCAAATTAGTGTTCTAACCTGGAAATGAAAGGAAGGCAGAAGCTGAGCTGTCTGAGAAACACTGGCATGGTAGGGGATTACCCTGTCTCCCCAAACCACATTTTTCTGGAATTACACTTCCAGTGAGACTCCCCACCCAGGCAGTCCTTCTCCCAGATGAGGTAAAGGAAGCCACCGTCGAGCTGAGCTAGGAGCTGTGTTCGGCTTCTCAGAGTTGGAAGCCTCTCTTCATTACATCACACCTGGCCATATTTCAGAGATTAATGAACAGCATCTTGTCAGTTTTAATATATCGCAGCGCTTTAGTTTACATTGACGATGTAATCATAAATTCCCTGAGCTGTGAACTACACCTTAAGGACTCGCATGCAGTTCTAAGAAGGCAAGAAAAAGAAATGACTATACACTAGAGAGTGTGCCAGTTTTGAGAAAAAAACTGCAGATTTTCTAGGACATTAGGTTTCAAAAGAAGGATTACACACAGACTAAACAGAGTAGAAGTCATAAAAATTTAAAGACATCACAAAAATAAGATCCTTTTTAGGTATGACAGAATACTAAAGGAAATTTATACTGAATTATACCACCCAAGCAGACCCATTAATTAATGTAATGAGAAAATATGTTCCATTTCCATGGACCTAAGCATGTCAGGAAGCATTTGACACTTTTAAAAGGGGGAGAGGTGAAAGCATGCACTTCACCACTCCTGAAATTCTCAGATTTTACCTTATCTGTTCACATTCATGTTAGGGCTGCTGAGGCTGTTGGATACATGCTAATCAAGAGAGAGGAAGAAAAAAAAAATTACCTGTAAGTGACCAATGTGTCTAAAAACTGTAATCACATTTTGTGCTGTGTAAGATACATCTTGTATCTTGAACTTATTATTATTGATTATTACATCACACTAGGAAGTCATGAGTGAAAAGAAGCTTTTTATTGTCAAGATATGATTCTGAAAATGGTGTATATGTGAAAATTTTAAATCTATGAGCAGTTGCTGTGTTTATTCCAATTGCTTATCCTTCTGAATCTGACAAGTAGGACAATTTGCAGGATCAGGAAATAAAAGCCAGACTTTAAAGGTTGTTCAGGCATCAATTTTCCATGCAAATGATTTGAAAAATCAGGTTCTAATTCCTTTTCTCAGAGTTTTATTCCATTCCTGTTTTTCAGATATTCCCCTGCATACTGCTTGGAAATTCTTATGGTCATTCGTTGACAGAAGCAAAGTGAAAAAATTAGTTTGATCCTTAATTTTTTTATGATGCACACCCCCCACCCCCCACTCCCCTGGGATACATTCTTTCATTTCATGTGTGTGATGTAATGGTCACTTGATCTTAAGAACAGGATATTGTAGGTAGGATCTTCTGCAACATGTCATGTAATTTTTCAGTTTGGGTAGCACTTCCCAGATGTTTCCATCCCTGTCAATTTAAATAAATTTGGATAGATGTGACTACCTCTGCAGATGTATTCTTAGACTTACTACATTGATCTGTCTGCATCAGGGTGATGCATTGCTCTAGTGTATTTTAATAAATGTATGTTTCATACATATATAGCTGATGCTGAAGGATTTTCTAGCTTACAAATAAGTACAATTTATATGCACACAAAAATTCAAGAGTTAATTACACTTGCATAAGTAAGTGTGCACGTCTGATACAGTTCCGTTAATTCATTGACTTTTTGGATTAAACTTCATGTTTCTTTTCACTTGTTAGTGGCAGGAATTGGGCCTGCAGGTCCCTTTTCTCTTTTGTGCTGAGCAGTTTACATGCTGTGTGTGCAAAACGGTGCTATAGCCAAAATAATATTTGAAATATTTGGTCAACATGGATCAATAGAAAGAAGGCCAAACCTCACGCTTTTATGACCACAGTAAAAAGCAGGAGGTAAGTAACAATAGCTAACCTATCTGTGGGGTTGAAATGCAAGGTAGCAGTTGTTTTGTAATAGAAAATAGAAGATCATTGTTGAGGCAGAAAATACAGGAGAATTTTATGTTTAATTGAATCAAAGAAAAATATTTTATATAGGCAAACCCCGGTTCGTTTACTTTTAAGTATTATCAGATACTGCACTGTCATTTTATAGGAGTGCTAATTACTATCCTGATTATGTTAATCTGAATGTTTGCAATCCAGTGAATATTCATTTGTTTAAAATCTTTTGCATCCTGTAGTGTTGTGCAAAGTTTATCAGCATTACCTGTTTCTAAGGACAAACTTACTGGGGAAAATGTGCTAATAATCCCATAAATAGATAACTGATAGCAAGCTCTTTCTGAGCAGGTAGCTTTCAAAATAGGTAGAGGAAGGAATCTGATTTGCATGGGTTTACTCTTCATAAAAGGGTTAACATTAGTTGTTAATGAATCCCTGTTAATTTGACTGATCATTTTCTGATCTGTGGAAGGTTTTGGTTAAGTCAGTAACAATACTAAAGGCGAGTCTTTGGCCATGTCTGTACTGCGGTCAATAGTGACTGCAGCACTTAGCATAAATTCATGAATGAGGTGTCAGTAAGCATGTTAGGGAGAGCGGTCACAGTTAAAAATAGTCATGCAGAGCTTCACAGGCTTACCTGAGATGTTTATTTGCTTCCCTAGACTTCCTGATGCACTACTAGACTGCTGCTCATACTCAGGCTGACTTAAAGCTACCTCCCAGATCTCTGTACCGCTCAGTAGTTCACAAAAAAACTTCAGCAAAGACATCCTCACTTTCATTTTCTTTTCTAAGATAGAAAACACTTCAGCACTTTCTGTTACCTGTTCAAAAGATTCATTCATTTAATCTTGTGGGGTTGTAGTGTCTCAGTGCCATGATCTGACAAATCTTTCGTTTTGAGCTTTTTGTAGGGGTATTCATTTGTCAGGGACCTGAAGCTCGAAACTCAATGATAGCCACACGCTCCGCTGAAGCCCATTGCCGTCTGAACTTGCCTTCCTAAAGACTCTGTTAAACTTCATCAGATTTTAATCTCTTTGTGGGTTGGTATGCTGAAATCACAGGCAGAGCTCTTATGGACATCAACAGATCTGGATTTACTCTGTGAATTTTTTTGGCAGATGGATTTTAAAAACAAAAAAGAAGTAACTTCAATCTCTCAGATGGAAAAAAGTATGTCAGGGCTGTTTTCTGAGCTGTTCGTGTGATAGCTTTTTGTTTTTTCTGTCTAGTCTTCTCTTCCTTGTAAATCTGTGCCTGTGATATGAGCTGGGGCTTTTATCATCTGTAGAATAATAATAATTTTAAAATCCCTGATTATTCCCTACAAACAAACACTTTGAGTCTTGTCCCTAAATTCTTTTACAAAACTTCTCGGAGATTTCAGAGATGCTCTGCACAGGTGGGGGATAAGTGAAGAAGTGCAGGAGAAAAATGCATTCTCGGTGCTGCCTGTTGAAAATGGACCAGTCGGAAAAGCAGAGCATAGAGGCATAAAAGGGAGTTTCATTCACCCAGAAGGAGGAAAAACTGAGGCACTGTGTCACGCATCCTTAAGTGTGTATAACTACATTGTTAAGCAGAACTAATTTAGTGGGCCTTTGCACTTTCAAATGAGCTTTCTAGGCCAGAAGATTCTGACTCTTCTTTTGACCCACTGATTTGTATCATTTCTGGCTGCATCATAGCTTGGATTCAACCAGAAGGACTGCAGTCAAAGCAATTTCTTGGGAGTAACCAGAAGAGTTAGATCCACCTTTTTCTGAATAGTAGTAGTGTTCTTATCATTAAACTGGCACCACCACCCATGAAGTTAATTGAGGTGCTGACTATGACTAACTTTTTAGGATTCTCCAAGGTCTCAAGCAAGCTTTGGCAGTTGTATCTCTTATCCTGGATTGCTTTTAGAAGGAGATAAATATCTATCTCCATATTGTTCGGGTACTTCTGAGGATGTATGCTAGCCAGAAAAATTTCTAGCCAGATTATAAGGTATGTAGTAAGTTCAGGTACCAGGAAATTTAAGCAGTACTGGAAACTGAATAGGTGGGATTGTTGTTTGGGGCTCAGAAGGGGTTCCGTGCATGGGACACACTTTGGGTAGACATCAACAGCATGTAGTTCAAAACCTGCTGTCTTGGAAGAAAAAGTGGTCCTAAACAAAACAAAAAATCCCAGTCCAATCTGTGTATGACAGACATTAAAAGTAAAATACTAAGAGTGTGTTCCATCTGGGGTAATTTCGGGTGAATTCCATACCAGGTCAATCTGCAGTCTCAGCAGTCACTGCTACCTGAGTATTATGTGACGTGTTTTATCTCCAGGCTAATAAAAGTAGTGAAGAATTTCCAAGACAAGAATAAGTTTAGAAAATACTAAAATGACAATTTATCTGCATACTGAAAATCTGGTAATTGCATAGAAATTCTGTCATAAACAAAAAGCTGTAATTATAAATGCAAAGCAAATATGATTCTAGTAATTCACAGGGGGCCTCCAACACAAATTCATCTTGCTACGAAAGTGTTTAAATAAGAAAACCCAGAAAATGTCACAGCTGTACTCTTTGGAACAATTTTAGCAAGCTGACATGGTAATGAGTTTACTGGTTGCATCCTGTTGCCTATATTCAAGTGTCTGTGCAACTTAGTCACTTCACTGTAATTTTTCTCTTCCATAACCATCTTAAAACACATCTAATCTATTGTGTATCTTTCATTCCTTGTTTGCATTGATCTAGAACCAAATAGCTTGGAGTAAGTGCACAAGTGATGCATGAGGTATTACGCATGTGTGCGTAGCTGCAGGTTTCTGTTACAGATATAATAAGCACCAGATATATGCAGACTGTAGAGTTATACATCTTGGAAATCTCAGGGCTAGGCTGACATAAGTGCCTTCTGATGGCTTGCTAGGTAAGATCTAGCATGAGGCTCTCTAGGGATGAATTTCTTAAAATAATAAAAGTGGGGTCGACCACATTTATTTGATATTACATTCATAGGTGTAAAATAGCAGTTTATAGTTTCACTTGTCCGTTTCCCTTGCTCTGGATCTGCCTCCCTGATCAAGAAATTCAATAGCTATTAAAAGCTGCAGCTGTACTAACAATCTTACGCTTTATAGGAGGCGTTTTGCAGCTATTACTTTTGAACAGGCGTTCCGTGCCAGTACAGATGTTGCGTCCACCTTTTCATAAGCACTTTATCTGCACCATGGGCATTGCATTTCTAATGTTTGCATGGAATTGCTAAATACGCTCCATAGCTGTAATTTATTTGGGCTGGTGTAGTTTAAAAGACCTGAAAGCTGTACCTGCACCTGTTCTATTCATCTGACCAGGAAAGCACTAATTCCACTGCATGAGAGTTTGTAGAGTTTGGATCTCTTCCTTATAAATCTCTTGAACCAAATGCAGCCCTTTGATTCACATGTTATTTCCCTTCCCTGAAGTGGAAATAGCTTGCATATATATCACCAAATTTCAGTTTTCTAATATTGAAGGGAGAACATACCGCTTGGTCTAATGGAGGACCAGCACATAACTCCTACATTCCCTCCCTCAGCCAATCCACCTCCGAGTACTCAAATGTACATACTGAAAAGTGAAACATGTTCAACTGTGTGTGTAACAGGAGCAAACTCTGCTAGTATGATGACACTGCTTTCATTGTGGAACGGTATGATAAATGTTCTGAGTGTAATGTATTTAAAGTGATATAAAATGAGATACAAGGAAATGCAACTACTTAACCTGGTCACCCCATGACAAACTGATATCAGTCGATTTGCACTAATGTAAGATAAACAACAGTTGAAGAAGGTGGAGATACTGGCAATAGCCTAAATAGTAAATGAAAAATTTTAAATATTGGATGTTGAACCACTATGAGAGCCATTCATTCAACAGTTTCAGCCCAAAATTTTGGAGTTCAGACAAAATCCAGTAGTCCTAGCTTTGAAAAATGAAAAAAACCCACACCTTAAAAAAAAAAAAGGCAACTTTAAAAAAAAACCAGAAACCACCCCAAACCAAGCAAACAAGAAAGCCACTGTTCAGTGAGGTTTTTCAAAACCAAAGCTATGTCCCACTTTGCCCAGTTCTGCCAGAGATGTATGTCATCTGTAGACATGTCATCAAATATGACTCAAACCAGCCCTTCCCCCAAAATAAATAAATGCAACCACATAGACCGAAATGATTCTTTGGCATTTTAAAGATTCTACTCTACTTACTTGTGGTGCATTTTTAATTTAGAGTTAAACTAGGGGCTGATCCCTTACTCGGTGTTTTTGTCTAAATAAAAGAGAAAAAAACCACTTGTGCCATAATCAATCTTGTTATAAATAGGTAATAAATTTAATGCAATAGCATGGAGAAGCAGCATCTCTATAGGAAATCAGATAAAGAACAAAAGACTTAAAGAACAGAGCTATATGGAAATAAAGAAAAGGCAATAAAAGGACAGAAGCTTATTCCAAGTATTCATTTTGGGAATAGCGATTAAATACTGAAGCAAAGGTATTTTTAGTAACTATTACTAAAATTAAATGCTCCAGAATTGTGCATTCAGGCTTTGAATTCCTTTAGAAAGTTCTGATGTCTTTGACAAACCACACAAGCCTCATTCAAAGAGGCCACGGATGCCTCCTTTGATTCATCAAAAGGCAGAGCAGAGTTTGGCTCCTCAGGTTTAAGATGCCATCAGAAGGTCTAGGTAGAATTACAGTCTTGCTGTACACAGCTGAGTGTATATAATTAAGTAAAATTCATGTCTTATGTGTTGTAAAAGAAATGAAAGGTAGCTGTTAATTCCAAGGCTTATAAATATGTCAGTGGGTTTTCATAATGTCTTAATAAATTACAAGAACAAACTCAATGACTCATGATGTCACTAGAACTACATGCTTCACTGTATTTATTGTAATTATGTACTATACCTCACAGGATTCTTTTACTTTCTATGTGAATATATAGGTCCCACTAAAAAATCAAACCAATCCTCATCGATTTCTTCATTCTTTTTTGTTTGCTATCTTTCAGCTGTTTTCTTGTCTGCACCCTTCTTCAAATGAAGAAAATTCTTAAGAAAATGTATTTAAGAGAACATTGCTGCAACTGCTGTATTTATTCATTGAAAAGCTGAAGTAAAATACAGTTTCTAAATATCCTCAAATTTGGGTGAAGTTCAAATTTTCCTTGGATCCTAGTTCTCTGGCTGGCCACCAGCCCCTATCACTAATGGTATAAATAGCTGAAAAATGAAAAAACAATTTCATGAATATTTCAAGATTATTTTGGCTTAGATCTGAAATGTAGAGATAGCATCAATATTTTCGGTAATGCTTCATTCTTTATTCTAAGAAATAAATGCAGGATGGGCTAAACACTTTAGGTAAGTTAAACATCTAAGACTAATTCAACAGCATTTCAAAACCACTAAGGTAAACTTGGTGTGTGAAGAAGCCCTTGGCTTTCCAGTCCTCCCTGTCCAAACTGGTTTTTAGTTTCACAGATGTAAGCTGCAAGTGTAGTTTGCATTTAAAGTGTCATGATTAAATGTTCTTTTATATAAAAAAATACAGCGAGTTGATACATTGAGTTGGCCCTGCTCCCATATATATGCTTAGGTGTTGATTTCAATGGAAGAGAACCTGTTACTTAAGATGGGGGGAAATGGAAAGAATTCGACACTGCATCCATTTTTTATGGCCCTTATTTAAATCACTGGAAATCTTACATCTGAATTTAACATACATTGACTTGATGACATGCTTCTCTGAGGATATTAAATAAACAAAACAAAGAAATGACCCCAACCTTTCTCCCATCGTTACTGAACTAATTCTCCAAGATACCTGTGCCTGAAAAGCCTGTGCATGAAATCCCCTTGTTCAAGCTGTACATGTATTCACGTATTGCTTGCAATGAAACAGGTATCTTTTCAGTGTGGAGGTCTTAATTATCACTGTCATATATCCAGAAGCAAACAGGAAATCCCATTCCAAACTTCCCATTCCAAAAATAATAGCAGTGTTCAGTCATATTTTATGAAAACATCTTAGAATTTATATAAATAAAACTAGTGTACATTTCAAAGAATATATATAATGCTGGTGTTTCACCTTTACTGCAAAGATCAGAGAGCCAATTAAAATCAAAGTTTCATGAATTTTAAATTATGCATTTAGTCATAACAAAAATATTAAAAAAAAAAAATTAAAGCAGCAGGTGTACCTTATATAGTAAGATAAAGTTTAATATATTTTATTAGCTTAAGGGACAAGGAATAGCTATCTATTCAGAAATTCAGGCATGCATTTACATAAATATATTAAATTAAGAAAGGCAATTATACACTTAAACATCCTTTGTCTAAAAAAATCATTAAATCCACAGATTGACAATAAATCCAACTCTATGCATTTATCACTTCCAGATACAACTGTTCCATTTCTCAGATATTACACAAATACATTTGTTAGAATTTATATGCATTATACATATATTATATATTACATAATAGTGTGTATACATACATGGTGTTCAATAATATAATAATAATTTGTACTTTTTATAGCACTTTTCATTTGAAGAGCTCAAAGCGCTTTACAAGGATTGATTTCACTAATTTTCAGATGGAAAGTGGAGGCACAAAGATGCAATTAGTTCAGGTTATATAGAATTTGTGACAGACAGTAACTGAATTCTTTTGTGAACTTCAGCCGTGCTGTCTCCCTAAAAAGAAATACACATATAGCATATGTAGTCTATGTAGGTAGACTTGCAAAGACTTGTAAGGTCTCAAACCAAGAAAGCACTTAATTATATTAATAACGTTAAGCACATGACTTTAGTGAGACTCATGTGCTTAAAATTACTTGGGTGCTCCAGTGCTCTGCTAGGTTGGTGCCTGTATATGCTTAGTAGTATAATACAGTTTATAGAAGATACCTAAACATAGTTTGAATGATATTTTCTAAGCTATTTTCCCACATTTCAAATGTACATACAGTACCTGACAGCTACTATAAAATAAAACTAATTGAACAGAGGAATATCACAACAGTAATGTTATCAAGTGACAGAATCTTGTTATTTCATTTTCCTTTTCTGCTTGGCTCCTATTACAATCTAATTGTTCTCAAAAGGGAATTGGCGTTCTAATTCTGCGGTATGTTTTGTTGGGGACAGCTAATAGCATTTCTGGATAACTCACAGGGTAAGGTTACTGCTTCTGGTATTAATGGAGATCACTACAAGATACCTCTGGTGACTTAATACCAGATGGTTTCTGGTCTCAGTATATCTTGATATGAATTAAGTTCATTTTGCACACCAGTTTTGACTCTGCCTAGAACATTTTCCTTTTAGTGTTTCCTCCTAGGAACATTCAGAAAATGGGATTTGTTTGTTGCTGCCTTGTGATGCAAACCACCTTTTTGTCCTCCAGCAAAATGCATCCTACATAAAAAATACCCCTCCAAAGCAGCCACTTCTCTCTGCCTTCTTTCCAGCCAAGATTATTGTGAACACAGCCACTGTGTATATCCACAGGCTTTAGCTGGTGCCTTCTTTCTGAAAATCCCTGGGGATTTAAGCAATTTTTCATTTTGATGTTTTTTTCGCTTCTGTTTTCATTGCAAAATGAGAAAATATTTGTAAAAGGAACTTAACTATATGATATATGGGACCCTACTGATGACTTCTAATAGATGAAAAGTTTTTTTATCAGTAGAAATAAACCTCTTCAACAGTGCAGCTGGTTGTGCACATTCTTAGCAATAGCTTCTGACATTTTTGATTGTGGAAGCCACTGTGTGTACAGGAGACAATAGGTAAAGACATATATTAAATGTATGTAACATAGAATATTATTTTTTATGAATTCCTATAGCATGAAGTGATCATAAGAATGATATGTTTTCAGCACTGAGAGCTCTGGTAAGCGGGTGTGTTGCTTGGCTTTCAAATCAAACAGTACAGTGTAATGTGAAGAAAAATTTCCTATAGGAGTTTTCTTTGGGTTATGGGACAACATGATAATCCTTTGCTAATATATAGACCAAATTAGTAAGTATTAATAACTCATGAGTGAACTCAAGGAAAAAGGTTGATGTGTCAGTTGAACCACTTGCACAGTGCTATAAAATAGTAATGTTTCTCTTTTCCCAGATAAGGCATTAATAACACTGATTAGTCAGTCTGCCCAGTGTAAATCTATGCAGAATTAATTGCTATGCTAAGATTTTTTGGATGTTGTGCGCTCTCTAGCACAATAAATTCTGTGTGCAGGGTCATAATTGAAATCAATGAGTACAAGGGCAAGCGGCTATCCCTTTGCCTAGCACACGTCTATAGAATGCCTGTTCACGTCTGAGTCCCTAATCCCTTATGCCTGTCATTTCAGTACTGAGGAGTCTCATCGCTTTCTGTCTTACTACTCTTATTAGCAAGGGTGACAACAAAATCTTTGAATTAGGATATAGTCTTGATTGAAATATTACACCATCCCTATTAAATACAGGAAGAAATGCTTGAAAATGTACCTGATATTGCTGAATTCAGCCTTTGCAACACGGGACTCAAAAAATTTGAGGGAACTCTTTCCGTGGATGTTTGTGAGCATCTGTGTCTTCTTATGGCTATTTCATAAAATGGGGCCACTGACTTGGTATTTTAATTGCTTTCCTGCTTAGCGCATATACTTACGTATTTGAAATCAGCATATATATGTGTGAAAGAGAAAAAAAGTGAGCTAATTGCTCAACATTTTTAAAGGAGTATCAAGAAGTCTGGCAGATTTAGTAGACCCCTTGTGTAACTGTTGGCAATACCTATAAGGAAACCCAAGAGGATTGGATGTGGTCCGTAAGTCTTTTAAGTAGGATATGCTCCGTACGGCTTTATGCAGGGCTGAATCTCCAGTCTTATTCCAGAAAACCTCGGTGTGTCTAATGACTGCAGATGCAGACACAGAGAGGTCACGTGTGCACTGATGTCTGAAGTTAAGATCTTCTGCCGGCTAAGTGGATATCTCTTAAGGACTTAATCCTATCACTAATGAAGTCAATAGGAGATTTTCAGTTGACATCAATGGACTTCAAGTCAGGCCCTCAAAGATTAAAGTAATCCTTTACTAAGCTTTCAGGTGGCTTCTGCTGTTTCACACCTATATCCTAAAAAGTACGTGTCTTATTTCACTGAACTACACTGCTGTTGAAAACAACGAACATTTTAGCAGAATAGTCATAACTTTTTCCAGTGTTTCTACAACATTTTTCCCCTGAAACTAATTATGGAAATATTTATCAGTTTTTTGTAGCCAGAACTGTGATTATTTGGTACATATTTTCTGCAAATTTGGATTAGAATAGATTTAGAAGGTTGGTTGTCTTTTTGGTGAGATTCTTAAGATTTTTTTTAAATGACAAAAATAAAATATTGGTCAACTTTTCAATATTGAAAAATGGGAAAAATTAGTTTTATTTACTTCATTACTTCTATTTTTTTCTGAGACAAAGATCACCCTTTAAGCGGGATAGAATATCAAAATGCTATCATTCCTAATTAAACTGATACACAGTTCAACTAAAGGGTAGTAAATGAAAATGCACTAATGTCTTTTAATGGATTTACATAATTAAGGAAAAATAAGCAGAATAGGATGTCCTCAGAGTTGTTTTTTCCATGTAGACCCAATCTTGCAAATACCTGTTTCACAGGTACAAAAGTAGAATTACATGCATGGATATTTATTTTCACTTTTATGGGACTTCATGCCTGTGAAAAATTACTTGTTCGTAAAGTGTTTTCAGGATCTTCATCTGGCATATTTGTACATGAAAAGGTCCTAATTTCTAACCCCAAATTAGAGAAAGTATATACCGAAAAGCAACTTTTCATCATCCCGGGAATATCATTGTGCTTTATACTCGAGGCGTCTGATTACTGGATTGAAATCGGTAGCTTTCTGGTTAGCATAGTGACTGTATCATGACCAAGAGTTTTCTCCTTTCCTCCAGCTCCAGTCTATCTGTGGCTGAGCTTCACAGCCTGAGGCTTTGCTGCTTGGGGCTGACGCTCCTGAACTGTAAATGTCCAGCTAAGAAACACTGTTAGATGTCACTATAAAATAACAGAGTTCTGTGGAATGATCAAAAGGTAAAAACCTCAGCCTGCTGGCAAGCCTCTTTGATGCACACTTCCTTATATCTATAAATATATATATATATATTGATGTTTGCTGTGGTTCTAAAGGGGAAAGAGCTGCAAAGCCAAAATGTGGAGGAGCGAACAAAAGGAGAAGATAAACAGAGGTGTCATGTTGGCGATAAAAAATCTATACACTTATTTATACCTAACTTATTTGTTTGCATGAAATAGAATAACCTGTGAGGATTTAAAGGTACAAAGGGTTTATATCTGTGTCCCTGACTGTTAATGGAAGGAATTTATTTCCTTGAGAGGGAGATTTGAATTAAAATTTCTTACTGGATGCATTAGAAAAATGAGTTTACTGTTTTTCTGAAATGGAGTGAAACAATTTGGAACTGATTTTACATAACATTTTTTGTCTCCCTACTTATCTATGGAGTAAAGAAGTTTCTCCTTACATTCCAGTAATATACCTTCTTTCGATCAGTGGCACTTAAAAAGAGAAAGACGAAGGTTTTCTGTCCCAAATTAATAAAATGAGGGTTGAAAACTAGCAGACGTCAGGAGCAGAGTTATGTTTCTTGCAGCAGGTATGTTTGTTCTCTTTTAACAGTAGAAAGCCTCAAAGCATGCTTGAAATGTACAATGCGTTGGGAACAGAGAGGCAGTATCTCCGAATAAAGGAAGAAATGAATGGAATAAAAGATTAAGAGAGAGAGACAGAGACAGACACAACTTGAACACATACATAAAATCCCTTCTGGAGGCCCTTATCTAATTGCCTCATTTATCTAGTTTCATTTATAAGCTCAGTTTTATTCTGGGACACTCTCGGAGGTTGTGTGAGAATGGCTGCAGAATGACCTAACTGGCAACAGGCTTTCTACAGACCCTTTTTTTTTCTTTTTTTTTCTTTTTTTTTTTTTTTTTTTTGTATGCCAATTCTCAGGGCAATTACTGCAGTTGCCCTTTTTATATCAGCATCTTGGGTGGCTAGGCCTGGGGTTTACTCACTCTTTTTAATAGTATAATTTCTTTTGATAAATAAGCAGCTAGGATTTTTTGTGTCTTTTTTTTGAGAATACTTCTTTTCCACTGGGATTTCCTATGTATGCATGTGGGCTTAATGCAGATGCTTGCTTTCTCAAGATATAAAAGATGATTTTAAAATGAAGCAAAAGACTTTCTACAAACTATCTCCCCTCTCTAATCTTCACTTAGATTACTTCTCAGTTTTGGTGGAATGACTCAAACAGAAATACTTTTTTAAAAATAAAATAAAACAAATGGGAGTATTTTGCTTAAATTTTGAAAGCAAATTTCTGGGTGCAGCAGCACAGCCAATGTGAGTTTTTTGCCATTGAGTTGAACAAGGCCTGGATTTAATTCTTAGCTTTTACTGGAGTTTTATTTTCTGATTTCATTAGTAAATGGAACTGTCTTTAGTATTAAGATCAAAACTCTAAGTTCATTGTTATTCCTTCTCTACATGACTATGACACATATATTGCCAGGGTTCTTAATTTAGGTGCCATCCAAGGTATTTTTTAAGTCTCCAGGAACTAAGCAGTGAGAAAAGAACTATCACATCTCCCCAGCTGGTTGTTGAAAATAATACGTCACAGTAGAGTTAAAGTTGGTTTTATTTTTAAGTACATTTAATTAAAGAAAGTGTTAAAGCGTTGTTATCTCTGTCAGATATTTTGCTAAAATACTTCAGCAACTTTCTTGTTTTGCCAATTATGAAGAGTGTAATAAAACTGCGCTATGTGACAGATTTAGACAGCTGGCTCATTCATGAGAAGTTCACATTTTTGTCACCCACGTTGAATAAGGAAAGATTAGATGCTAAGGTCAATTTACAAAAATGGTTGTCAGGACATTTTTTAATTGTAAAACTTTTTGTGATGGAATTCAGGGAAAAGACTAAAGGCAGAAAGCAGCGGAGACAAAGAGCTGCTATTAACCTACAGATGCTACCGCAGGGTTCATTTTAAGATTGGTCACACTGCTTAGCCAATGAAGTGTTCGTGTGACTATAAGGGACCACCCTTTTCTGGGGTGAGAGGGCAATTTGGTCTTCATGCTCATTTAATCCCAAGACGTCTTTCAATGGACTGTCAGTTGAATCTACATTGTGCAAAATTATGCATGCACTTTTTAATGCAGACCATTGTTCGCTGAGCACTTAACCAAGATTTCTCAACCAATTTCCATTTGGCATGAGGTCACTCGAAACCCAGGCAAACATATATGGAAGGCAAATGTAATTTTCTGTTCCTCTGAGCTGGAATGCGTAAGACAGAGAAATGCAAGTATCAGTCATGCTGTACTTTCAGATTTAATACTTACTAAATGAAGACTGACAACTTTCTATAAAGGACAATCCATTGCATGTCACTGCCCTGGAGAGCGACTGGAGAGTAATACGGCTAAAGTCTTTTGCATCCTGTTGCCTAAAGTGTTGTAAATTGTTGACGCATGAGTAGCTGCTTCTAAGAACCATACGATGTGCATGCTGTGGCTACTCTGTGTTCTTTTCATAGGCGAGAATTTAAAAAGCCAGGTAGTGCAAAGGAAATCTGACAGTCTGTAAGTAGTGAGCAAAGAAACTGACAATAGACGCCCTAGTTCTGGAGATAAGCGGGCACCAGTTCTGAAGATATATCTAGTTAGACTATTAATACTTTAGAAAACCTGACTATAGCATGTACAACATATTTATTGATACATTTACAAAGACTCAATTTTATGTTAGCTCTTCAAGGAACACTTACATTTAGAACCACATTTGGCGAGAATTGTTACACGCTTTGTACAGGTGACATCTTACACAGCCAGCATGTGCTCATGTGAGCTCTCATCCAGGGGCGTTCCATTCAGTGTGAAATTGGCAGCGGTCTACTTGTGTATAATCTGGCCTGTCCTGTTACAGTGAAAATCACTTTATGAACACTTTTAACATGTGCTGGAATTTTATTATGATTGGTTAGCTGTTGTATTTTTCATCCATCATAAAGGAATACGGGTTGACACAAGGATACATTTCTAGATTAGGTCCACAACACATTAAAGAGTGTGTTTGCTCTCTCTTTCCCCATCTTTCCAATTAAGTTGGTGAAAAATGTAACTTTAGTATTTTACAGGACATGGTAAAGCTGTCTCATCTAGATGATGTCTATATTATAAAAATAAAATAAAATAATATAAATATGTAACATGAACCCAGTGCCCATTGTTAAATAAAATATATGATAAAAAGCAGACCTTCTAGGATGACTGGTTTTGAAATATGCGAATATAATTTAATTATTAAACACTTGAAACAATCTTGATATTAAGCTGCGATAACCAGATTTTTGCATCTATGCTAGATAAAGAAATGCGTAACATTCTGTAATAGAGTTACATTGATGAAGGTGAAGGTTACAGTCTTACAATGAATTGCCTAGATAGGAATGCATTAAGGAGTGCTGAAATACTGTTTCATGATGTAGTTCGCCTTAGAAACTGTTACAACTGGATTTATTAAGTCCAGCAGTGTATACAGCGATGTTTGAAAACTGCTCTCTCAATGCTATAATCAGATAGGTACAGCCACGAGATTTCTGGGATGCCCAAGAATCCATTAAGACATCACGAAAGTCCTTTGACAAGAATGTGGTTTACAGTGGAATTACTTTGTAAACTATTTCTCATGAAGAAATAAATATTAAAAAAAATTCCACTAGCTGTAAAACCGTATTTGTGATAGTGCGTGCATGTGTATGTGTGCATATATTGGATATCCGTACGTCTGTGGAGGTGTACAGAAATATTTACACACATACAAAGAATTTATCTGCACATTTGTGGATATTATACTTAAATTAATAAAGTAAATCAAATTACCGGTATTTGTTGCAGGATAACAGTCTTTTCAAAATGACAGGATTCAAAACAAATGCCCGTTGAAAGTGTAGTTTCCAAATAGTCCCAGAAACTATACAATATAGCTGGTTAGATCCAGCAAATAGGATGTCATGTCTAGGATCTGATCAAGAATACCTGCCCTTGTCACTCTTCGGATGTTTCTATCCACTTGTTCACACTGGGGGCCGAGATAGCCTTTTTTACACAAGCATTTATTAGGCCTTACACAGACACCTCCATGTCGACAGGCTGGGTCACATTTTGCTGTGGGTGAAAGAAACAGTGATTTTCTAATTTGTTTAGAACATTGCAAACTGAAAAGATACATCACACATTCATTAAGAGCTTTTCTAAACTTAGAAAGCACATAAATGTAAAACAAAACAGAAAAGATGAAATATTGGAAGATTTGAAACTGTATCTTTTAAAGTTTTAGAATGTTAGGGAGGGGAATTAATTGTGTATGTCTGAGAGTGTATCACCCAGGACAGACTGTGAATATCAAATAGCAGATTTTTGAAAACGTCCATATTCATACTTGATTTTGGAGTACACAGAAGACCCATCTCAAAAGACTTCAGGCTTCGAATGTCTTATCGTTTGAAAATAAGACATACAGCACATCTAGATCTTTAAACAGTGGTGGTCTACCTCATCCCATTTCTTATGCTGGCAGCCCAAAAAAGGCCTGAAGTTGGTGAGACATTTTAGCACCTGGCCATCACCAAGCTAGCAAGTACTGAATCTCAGGTAAACTCCTCTGTACATGCAGAGTTCCTCACTACAGACTTTGTCTAACAGAGCAGGCTACAACTGACCACAGAGATCTTTGGCTCTTGAATCACTTAAACTTGGAACAAAATTGAATTCCCTTTAGGAAAAAAAAAAAAAAAAAAAAAGAAAAAAAAAAAGAAAGAAGAACCTGAGTATCTTTTCAACGACTTTTATCAGTGAGTTAAGTTTCAGAGTTTTTCCCTCTTTAGCAGATGCCTGACAATTTACTTATCCAGGTTAATCAGCTTGCTTAAGTTTTTCAGATATAAATGCTGTTTTAAATTGTAGCCAGTGTTAGCAAAACTAACAATCAGTACGTTTAGTTGCGGAAGTATTTTCTTCTGGAGTAGAGTCACAGCACTGTGATAAATATAATGTATCCTTCTTTTTGCAGACATCTTGCTGTTTATTGTTATCTGTTAGAGTAAAGGTATAATACTGATTTACAGAGATTTATAATACCTTACATATAAATAAGTTTCTTGATTTTATTCATGAGTTTCTTAATTAAACTATGTATAGGGGGAAACTGATGACTTGTAAGGTAATTTTTCTTATTTAAATTACAATAATAGCTTGAGGTTCAACCTAGAACATCTCCGTTAAGAGCTGCATGGGTTACAGGGAAGAAAGATCCTGTTTACACATTTTCTGTAGCTTTCTTGTACATTGCATCTATCAAATTAGCTATCTGTAATTTTTTTAAAACAAAACAGATTATTCGAAACCCATTTATGTTCACACTGGTGATGTTTTTTACTTTAAGTTCTGTTTGGACAAGGGCTGTAGAATGGGCTTCATTCTCTAAACGCAGGAAATCTCTGACTGACAAGTGAAGACAATTGAAGTTGGGCTGTTTGACCAGATTACGTCATCCATCTCTCCAACGTGTTTTTGTTGCACTGTTGTGTGATGGTCAGCTCATTAATCTTGCCAGTAAGATATATCATTGGTGATTTCTTTCATTTAATTTCATTCCAAGTGAAGTCATTCCTGCTCATCACTAAAAACTGGGAAGCTGCTTACACTCCAGGCTGTAAGGACGTCATAGCTGACCCTGCTTCCAACCGGAATTATCCCTGTTCCATCATGTGATCCTTGCTTTATCTTACTCTGTGATTCTTTTCCTCTTTTGAGTTCTACTGCCACCATTTTAACCTTATCTCTTTGTATAGGCATCTGGTCAAACTCGCCGAGCAAATACTCTCAATCAGAAGACTGCTGATGCACGAATAACATCTCCTGGCACCCAGGCTTGCTCTGGGCGATCTGCATGGGCCAGTTACACAGCTCAGCCATCACCGCAGCCCCTGTTGGGGCAGTGGTATCACGGCTGTGGCACTCCAGGTTCATTCGCCTCACCCCTTTGGCAACATACCCAACACCTAGTTTGATCACAGTCACTTTTTAAACTGACTTTTAAAAGATACGTTACAGGAACAAGATAGGACTTAATAAACGCACTGTAATTAAAAATGGATTGCAGTAAAGTTCTGATTATTAGCTGCTTTGTAACAAGTTGTACATAGAATTCTCTTTAACAAACGGGAGACATTTTATTTTGTAGGATCAAAAGTAAAAATGTACCAAACCTAAAGCATGTGATTTAAATTAGCGAAGTGCAAAAAATGCAATAGTGACCTGCAGGTCTGAATTATCATCTTTCCTGACAAGGTGCTGCTATTTGACGCTGACAGTGGTACTGCTGCAGGTGGGAGTTGAAAGTCGAGACATGGAACATGTATTGATTGCATTTCCTTTCCTTTTACAATCGTGGTGAAAAAATAAGAATACCATTGCCTGTTATATTTATGCTATTAATTGCATTCTGTAATGGCTCACATTGCATTAGATGTTTTAGTTGTTGCACTCATCTAAAGGTTTAGTTCTCCTACAACTGATGAGATCAGCATTTCTTTAATGTTGTTTCGGAACCGATGGTTAATGACATATATTGAAAATTTATGTCAGCAAATAATAAAAAGCAAATTATGACATGTCACTGCTTTTTTCACGTGTTGCTATGAATCTATATACAAACCAGTTCTGCAGAACTCTCCTTCCCAGCCTTGATTACAGCAGCATTTCCCCGTGGGAGTGCAGTGCCCATTCCGACAATGCCTGGAGCACTCAGATGTCAGTATCTGTGCAGATTGAGCTGTTCTTTTGCATTCTTCAGGGACTAAAGGCCTGATTAAAAAAATACGAACAAAGCAGATAGTTAAAAGTCGGGGTCAAGGAGAAATACTTTTTTTTTTTTTTTTTTTTAATTAAAGGCCTGATTCTTTTTTATGGTATTATCAGTGGGAGAAATCTTTGTTGTAAGAGGATTGCTTTTTTCTCAAAAATACCAATAAACATAGAGATGGTATGTTACATTACAGAAAAATACAGTGTGATTTGCTATTCTTTGATATAACTGCTTTCTGAGATCTTCTACAAGATAAATAATAGTCTCTGAGAATTCTTGAAGCGTGAACCCGGCAAAACCAGCTTGCTGAAGAGCTTATCGCAGGCACCATTTATCTCTAGATAATATCATTTATTAGACATGCCAAATTCTACCCATTGTGTGGCTTTTCTTCAGAGAGTGCAAGTAGTCCTATGACTCAGTCCAGAATCTGATGGCGTCTTTTTTGCCTTTATAGCTGATTTATATTTCCAGTTGTATGCTGGGAAGAGTAATCTGACCAGCAAGTTTTATGTCACACATTATGAAAGGCCTGGTAATTTTGTGGAAATATTACCTCTGTCTACGAATTCAGTTTGACATTGCAGATTTTTTTATTCCCATATTTTTGTGACATCATATTTGGATTATGCATTCTGGGTGCTCATTTAAGCACCTGACTTTTTTGCTGTGAGAGCACTGGCACAGGCTGCCCAGCATCCTTGGAGCTATTCAGAAGCTACCTGGCCACGGTCCTAGGCAACTGGCTGGAGGTGGCCCTACAGCGGGCGGTTGGACCAGGTGCCCCCCAGAGTTCCCTTCCAGCCCCAGCCACTCTGGGTGATTCTGTGAAATGTATGCATGAAGGAAATTCTAGTTCAGCTAACTTAAAATATTTCTGATACTGGTTTTCGGTTGGGCTTCTTGGTGTCTAGTCTTACGTAATGCAATTTTTTCCTGTCAGTCTCTACATTATTTTGGATGTCCAGTAGCCTTTTTTATTTACAAAAGCAGAGCATTATCTTCCTTAACAAAGAACTGACTGTAGTGTTCATTCTTTAGTCTTAAGCGTGTAAAACACTTAAGTGTTTTAACTTAAGCATGCCCCAATTGTTGCTATGGCTTCCAATGCTTTTTTAGATGTTTACTGGTTTGTTGTTGTTGTTTTTTTGGTTGGTTGTTTTTTGTTTTTTTTTTTTTTTGTAATTTAGCTGCATGCCATCATACTGACCACTTACTTTATTTGCTGTATGAGTTCAGCAGCCATAGGATCAAAACAAGGCTACAGGTTCCTGGTAGAGGTATCGTGTTTTGTCTCTGCTGTGGGTTTGATTGTTCAGGAGTAAGTTTAGAAAAGAATGTCAGGATCTCACAAGAGATCTATACAAGTAATCGAATGGGACCATCGTGGCAAATACAGAATGACTCATTCTCAAGGAAACAATCTGAACTACTGCCATACATTCCTAAGCTTAACATTTGAAGGACAAAGATTTTAATAGTTTTGTCAAGAGCTCAGAGAAACCTTGGCTAAGTGTCCAGCTAGAATCCAGACAAACAAAACCAAAGTTCTATGAGATAGAATAGAATAGAAAATAACATTGTTCATTATACTGACATCAGTATTAAACCCCCAATTATATCAAATAAACAGAATAGCAAGTTGTACACTGACCCCTCTGTGAAATATTAAAATCCTAAATTGATACTCCTGTATGGAGAAAAGGATAGTCTTTGAAGTCTGAGAAAGAAGGGGTATGATGGAGGTGTGGGAAACAGTGACAAAAAAAAAAGAGGAGGAGAATAAGGCATTCTTGTTTATCTTCCAATTCAACATCAGTAGAAATATCAAGGGGAAAAGTTAAGCTAAATAAAATAAAATTAACAAGTTGAACTTATGGCTTCTAAGATATCAGCAAAGCCCATGTTCTAGTAGGATTTAAAAAAGATTTCTATGCACAATGGGGACATTCAAAGTAATATTAGATAGGGTAAAAATAATTTTGAAGAAAAATAAACACTTATACCTAATGTCATGGAAGTCCCTCACTAGATGACTAGGCATACATCCACCCGCCCCCAACACCCCCCTCCCCCTCCCAATTTTTGGCATGTGGCTTGTTAATGGTACATTACAGAGTTTCTTGCATTTTTCATTGAAACAGTAATAGAGTACAGGCTCACTGGTTTGTTTCACCATAGCACTTTCTCTGCTCAGTCTTAATTGCTATCATGATTATTTAAACATCCATACAGAACTGGTTCCCCAAAGATGTTAAGGACAGAAAGAATGTGTAGATGCATCTTTATTGTAGCACCAAGTTCTGATTTCAAAAGCACTTCTGAGAATCAGACTTAAGGTCCTGTATTATTTAAGGGCTTTGAAACATGTTTTGACACCTTTAGTGCAGCATATTTGAAACCCTTTCAGTTTTTGTGTTTACATATTTCCACGGCTGTCTTTTAAATATAATGCATTGGGTTTTTGACCTGTAAAGAATTCCAGTTCTGTAGTAATGAGTGCATTATGTATGATCTGGTTAAGAAAGTTCCTACACTTAAAAATTATACATGACATTCACAGGCAATGCTGTTTTGGAAACGGTTCTACAAAATGATACCATTTTCAGTGGAGACTTGTTCAGACTTCAAGTAAAAAGATCTGTGTTCTAATTCCTACCTCTGGAAAAAAATATCTAAATTTGAGGTGATTTCTTTATAGCCAGCTGCATAGGAGACAACGTTCTTTCTTCATCTGCCTCTGTTAAGCTCATTTCTTTCAAGTTACTTTAAATAAGAGTCTTCTCTTTTTCTTGCTTAAGCACAAGTACAGTACTGTGTTTAGCAGTCAGCATAACCTCAGGCTCCTGGAGCATCTCTTGGAAAAGAGCTTCAGTGGCATCTCTTTAGCAAAGAACGACCTCATAAGTCACAGAGTTATTTTATTTGTGAAGATAATGATTTATTTTATTAAGAGATGTAAAATTTATCTACGATAGTGTGGGAATATATTCTTTTATTATTCATATTTAATTAGGGAGGCAGAATTCATATTTTTTTTGTATCCAGCCAAGCATGGCTGATTGCTTTTATGATTTAAAGTTTTCTAGTGCTCTTGGTACTTGTGAATATAACTTTGCCTTTTATTCTACCATCAATCAATAACTTGCACTCATCAGCCTTGGATAATATTTATTAATGGCGGGGTGGAGTAGAAACAAAGATGGAAAAAATTCTGGTTGGCAGAGGGCCTTCGGAGAAGAGGAATACAAATGCAGCTGCAGCAGAATCCTTGTGTGTGAGAAGAATTACGGGTTTTCCTGAGTTGTACTATGGGAGAAGCCACACTTCTTTCTCAGGCTTTGAATGCTGTTATGGTACCAACGCGTATCAAGAGACAGCCTCTGCCCCAATACTTAACGCTTTACATTCTTAAAGGCTTTAAAGGGGTGGAAATTTTCAGGCTCAGCATAAGTTGAACCGAATCTCACGAAGATAACGTGAAATCTTGAAACTGACTGTTGGGACTTGATCTTTCCAGCACGTAGACAAGCCTATGATTTTGTTTATATAACCAGTGCTTCGCTGTGTCTCTTGACGTGGAAAATGGAGGGGAATAGATGGAGCCACACTGTGGGCTGCAGAGGATTTTTTCCTTGTCTCCCTCTATCTATAAAACTCTAAAGGGTACAGCTTGATTAGTCTTACAGTAAGCACTATTCGGTCCGCAGAAAGTCAGCCAAAAATGTAGCTGATAATGACTATTTATATGGTCTGTACAATTCTAGTTATCTTAAAGAGCTGTTCATATATACAGTACAGTACAGTATATCTTGCTTGTTAAAACATGCTTTCATGAAACTGTATAACAACTCCAAATGTATGGAACATGGAGGAAAAGTTGTACTGGGAGCTGGGGCCCTCACTGACGTGTGCAGTGAGCTGGGAATTCTTGATGGTATGAAGTGTAAAATAATTTTTGCTGCATTACTGTAGCTCGTATAAGAAAGTAGCCTCTGCTGTTGGTTTAGAGGCATATAAAAGTCTAACGTGCTTTAATAGATTAAAACTATTGTTTTATCTATCTGGATACCATCCTGGAACTGCTTAGGATTTCATGCTTTCTTTAGTGCATCTCCTCACAGTTCCACTAAACGCACGGAGTGATTTAGCTGCTATATGCAAGAGCCTGTAGCTCAGACATACATAAATCAATGCAAATGGAGGGCCAAAATCAGCAGTAGTACAATGGTACTGAACAGAAAAAAATTCCTCCATCGTGCCCTTGACACAATATCAAAAATCTCTACTTTCCCACTAAGGCGAGAAAAAAACCCAGACAAGATTCCTGGATGTTCAAATTCAAACAAGAGATGTGGCCGTAGAAATCCTGATTTTTGTACAAAATATGCGGAAGGAACATCATGCTTCAATTAACTGCAGACAAGATATTAGGTATTAGAATGCTGCTTAAGTATATCACCAAAATCTGTGCATTAGTTGTTTGGGTTTTTTTCTTTATAAGGGAAAATGTCAAGAAAAAATAATTTTGTTTCACTACTTGTCATAGACTAAATTTACTGCTTGTCATAGAATAAATATAACATCTCTTCAGGTACAGCTTCTAAAATTAAAAAGTATACCTTCAATCCTGGGAGAGATGCCAAAAGCTCGTTACTTGTCTCCAGATTTACTACATGGGAATAATGTGGAAAAAACTCACGGCTTTTAAGATTTAAACTCAGCAGCATATCAAATTTATTCTTATATGGTATACTTGTTCATGACCTCTAGTCTTAAGAAATTCTGTCATGTTTGAAAACTAGTCCCTCGTGAAGCCTGTATCAATGTTAATAGCTAAGAGGTCAATGCAACTGCTAAACAGTTTGTATTACTGTCAGGGTGGTCATGAAAACAACACCTGCTGCATGAGCACTTGGCAGCTGGGTCAACAGGCACTGTGGGAATTTATCAATTTAGGGGGCCACTTGCATAACACTTTGACTGATGAATTGGGAAAGACTGGCTTACTGGGCTAAAGCTGCTCTATTATGTGTGACTTTCTTTAGGATGGCAGAGGCTTCCTGCAGGCTCCAGAAAATAAGCAAAAGATAAACTGAGCTGTTTTTTCCTTATAAAGTGATAAAAAGTGAGAACTCCTTAACAGCCGATGCTAGAAAGACTGAAAAAAAAAGAGGAAAAAAAAAAATAATCCCAAACCAAAAACTTTTACAGTCACTGAGCTGTGATGTGATTGAAAAAAATCCTTAGGTTTTTCCATCGTGGTTACAAAGGAGTTTTTGTGAAGTACTTCTGTAAAGTGAAACTCTCTAGACTGGTATTCGCAAAAAGCTCTAATTTCTCTTTAGTGTCTCTTATGGGAATAGTAACTGCATGTGGGTAGGTAAATGAGATAAGAATTTTGCATGCTCTGGCTAAACTAAACATAATTAGACATTAATTCTGGCTTTCCATTCCCCCAAATGACTTAAGGGATAGTAACTTTCTGAACAGAAAGAAATCATATGGCCCACCTGGGTTGGTGAGAGCATTCACCAACAAAATGGGCTCATTCTACGGAGGGTTTCCAGTGGTAGCTTCAGACTGTATCTATAACCCATCAGAACTGAGTGTCTTGATGCAGATTAGTCTAATACTGTATGTTTCTTTCTGAGTTTCCATTTCCACGGTAATTGAAGTCTGCAAGAGTGCTATGCTTTCATAAATGCTGTTCTTCTATCATACCATCAAACACTCTTGACTCATACTAAAAAATAAAATCACCAATGTTTTTGTAAAGAGCCTGAACAACGTCAAAATGAGGTATGCCCTAGAAATTGTCCCTTAGTGTTTGAAATCAGTCTGTTTGAAAATACTCTTCGATAGCGGAAATCCCAGAAGGTGATGATGGAAAGGATGATAAGTGGAATTACATACTCTGGAGGGGCATGAAAGAGGAGTGAGATGGTTTGAATCAAGTTCAAGTTTCAATCCAACAGAAAGCAGCTATTCTGGCTATTGATATGAAACACATTGAAATCCAGATCTATAAGGTGTTACAAAGAGAGGAAGAGGAAATCTTCTTATGTGTGCAAGGACACTTACTTGAGCTCTGCCCTCTTTCGTAAAAATCATCTGCTGGCTCCAGTGAGCCATCCTGGTCAAAAGAATTTTTCACCCCCTTTGGAATCACTTTATTGACAGTGGCAAACACTTAAAACTGTACAGGGGATACAGCACTGCGTGACTGCCCTATAAACTTTTCTGGGTTTAGTCTCACCTTTTAAATGGAAATCTTTTGCATTGTCCATCAGTTTGAGCACTCTTCTCTGAATCTCTTTAATTTTCTCTATAATTTGCTTAGACATAAAAGCAATCACAGTACAAGTATTCTAAAAGAAGACTTACAAAGGCACATTATGGCTGTTCTGCCACCTTCCAAAGTTTGTTTTCTTTCTTGGTCTGTCCCTGTCTATGGTTTTCAAAGAACAGCTGGTAATAATGTTTAAATTAAAGCTGATATGAACTTATCAACAGATCTTTCTTATTTAAATATGTATTTTTAATACTGTCCACAGCTGATTTTCTCCTCTCATCATGCTAGAAAACGATGACTTTTTCTTTTCTAATGGGTTTGTCTCCTATTTTCTGTGTTATTGACTAACCAGAATATTTGGACCTATACACACTTTCTGTATCACCGTTTATCTACTTATTTTTCCTATGCATTCATCCATGTTTTTGTGATTGATATGAGTATGTATTTGTAGAAACAGAAAGCAAGACAGAAAAATTATTAAAAATAAAGTAGAAAAATAGAAAATAAAAGTTTTTCTTTTCTGGTCACAAAGAGAATTTATAAAATGCTAGTATATGTGCTGATCTTCAGGACATCTGACTAACCCTACCTTTTAATTCAGAAGTAGCTATGTCTTTCTCACTATATTTTCTCATTAATTCTTAGCCCTGGAAAGGAGTTTACTCGTGATAACACTTTTTTGATAATCATCAAAGAATTGATATATTTTTCAGAGAAACAGTTTTAACTTCATAAAGTCTTCTTTTGTCTGCTAGTTTAACTAATTTACCTAATGCTGGTTTTATGTGTTTATAATTCTTCGGGTTTCCCACATCTCCTCCAAACTCGAAGCTAAATATGCTATTACCTATACTCTTCACTGTACTCAATTTTGGTAAGAGGTAGTGTATGTGTTTTGCAGCACCTCACATACTCAGTTTATATTCAGTTCTAACTTTTCTGTTTCTGATTTATCACTTCATTGTCTAAGAGCTCCCAAGTACTTATGTGTCATTATAACAACCTTGTTACAAAGAGGATTATTTAATTCTGTGCTTTTGATGGGATGCTGTTTAGTTATTGACATTAAGTATTTGGAGGAACTGAACTGTGGTACCTTGAATTCTATGTTTCAAACTGCCTTGATGAGGGAGGGATTCAGAAACTCCGTGCTGATCATATTTATCAACCTGTCATATATCAACTCCGTTTAACTTACACTTAAAACATTTTTATTACATGTGAAGTATTGTTTTAGGAGAGGACTTTCCCACTGCTGAGTATTGAAGACTAATGCAAAGGGTTCTCTGGATTACCCTCATCTGATCTGATCCTCTGATCTTCTAATGTTTTAACCTGCCCATTTCTTTTGAATTTCTTTTTTTCCCTCTGCTGGCAATATCCATGTCATAGGTTTCTTTCTTAAGCTATATTTGTGACAAGGAAATCAGGGTCATGGTTACGTCTGAGAACAACTTTGATTATGCAGTAGTTTTCTACAAAGATCTAAAGAAATCAAATCCTGCATCTTCGTGTAACATTTATTATTCAAAATAAAAGAATGATTTCATAAGCTTGCAGCAGCTTACCGATGACCACTAGCAGAAGACGCCTGGGTTTTGCATAAAGTTATTAATTTCCAGAAAGGGGCTACCACAAGTAATGATAATTTTGTTCTTTTACACTGCCCCATGCATGGAAGGATCTTTCTGCTAATCAATGACTCTGCCAGGGCCCACCTCTCACAGGTTGTATTAGCAAGTAGTGAATTTCTAAGACACAGCAAATCAATACTTTGATGACTTTATTTATACCTGATGCTCATAGACCACCTGTAGCATCTTTGTTTCATGTTCTAGAAAGTTTACTCTGCTAGGGTTTACACCTATATTTGATGTATTTGTATGGCGCATACCATGAGGAATACATTAAAAGGAGCAGCAAAATATTAGAATGCAAAATTATTACCATGTGAATAATAATTAATATTTTGTTTAATAAAGGTTTACATGAACATTTGCCAAAGGCAGGGAATTTTTAAATTGTTTACATGTGTAATGTGAAGTTAGCAATTAGCATGAAATGGTAAATAGAGCTGTAATGCTCTTTTCTGGAAGTAAGTCACTGTCTTTCACTTTAAAGCCTGCAATGATGTAAGACTAAAAAACAACAAAACTCAGAACTTGGCCTGAGTGAAAATTATGCCATGTTTCTAAAGAAGGCCTTACCAAAAGCTGTATCCCTTTGCCACAGTCTGCTTAATTTCAACTGTGTGCCAATTTATAAAAGTATTTTATAGTTTTCTGGTTACTTTCACCAGTAACCAAACACAGTCTTGACCCTTTTCCATACATGAAAACAGCCAACCGTGAGTGCAGCAATGGGAGGTCTGGCCTTTCAGGTATGTCAGCTGAAGACCACCCTACTGGAAGAGGTAACAAGAACAAAAAGCCGAGGTCAAACGAGGCAGCCCCATGTAATTAGATACTAATAGTGGATTTAGGGTGTAAAATTCACTTAAAACCATACACCAACAGACTAAACAGTCCCAGGAAGAATGGCAAGTTTTGTTCTAAAAAAATGTTTTTAATACCAGAAAGCATAAATAAAACATACATAATAACCTTGACCAACAGACTGCACTAACCTGCAGTAATGTCTGCTTCCAAATTATTTGCTATAGGTTTGAGATAGTATAATTAGAAAACACTGAAACTCTACTGTAACTTACAGTACAGTACAGTGTTGGTTATGCCTCTGCTCTTCTGACATTCACTTTCACTGAGACAGTGATTACTATTAAGTGAATCTGTTCTTTTTGCTGCAGGATGGTACATTTGCTTTTAGGAAGCCCCCTGCATTAAGAATTTCCCTTCTCATTGAATGTCAGTATCACATAATTCAGCTACATGGAAAGAACTACATTTACCTTTTGGTTTTTACCATGTTGAAGGGAAGACTGATCATAGTGAGAATCCAATTTCATGAACTTATTATTGAATTCACTTGTTGTTCCAATAACGATTTTTAGATTTTAAAATCAGACAAGAAAATAAATTACTCTTCTAAACAGTCCACAGCAAAACCAAAAATGCAAGCCTAACTGCATCTGATGCTAATGGCAAAACATGCTGAAGTAAATGCTGAACAAATAAGCAGTTGCTTTTGCAGGGTATGATGGGGTCAAAGTAATTAATATGAGAAACTTCGTTTCTGTTGGCTGTTTCGTATTGTGTTAATTTCTGATGCTTTTGCAAGATGAATGTGGTGCCTTTACGTGCCACAGACTTGCTGTGATAGAGCAGCAAGATCTGTCATGAAGAAAATGGTATTTCTCCATCTAAAGTGAGCATTTGCTAGTCATCTGCTCTTATTGCTGCTGGGGCCCCTGGTCACATTAGGACCTGGCTTTTAGCAGTCTTTCCAGATTCCCTAATATTTTCATAGCTCTAGCTTCTCTGCAAAGGTCACATCTCGAGAAACCCTGCTTTGATAATTATAATCTATCCTCATTTTACAACTGGTAAATTAGTCTAAATAATTAAACCGACTATATTAATTCTGTGTCTTATAAATCACTTGAGTGGGATTTATAAGCCTTTTGGGAACAGTGCATTTAGAACTGTGAAGGAATTTAGTGTGTTTTTGTCACACAGTCCAAGGACAGAAGGTTTCCTTCCTTGGTGCTCCAAAATTCCCCAGGGAGAGACAGGTAAATGCAGGGGTATGGAAGGATGTTGAAACTGTGTAAGCAGTGACAATTCACACCCATTGAGGGTTCAGTCCTTTGTATCACTTTCTGTTGGTGGTATTGCCTGTACAACAGAAGAGAGGATTGGGAAAGGCTGAATTTGTCCCTTAGAGCTTACTTATGGCAAAACTGAGGAAGTGAGACTGGAACCAACCATGAATGGCTTGTCTGCTAGCTAGTGCTGTCAAATTATTTTTCTGTAGTAGCTTTTCAGTATACGGAGTAGGTATTGTCAGCCAGTACTAACCTTTTGAGCCAGCTCCTGCTGCACACTACCCCACTACAGTGGCAGGTAGGAAAGCGGTAGCGCTGGGGAGAATACCAGAATCTGCCTCCCACTGACGCTGCATAACCTCCGTGGTACCTACGAGTCATTTGGCTTCAGAACTACCAGAAGCATCCTTTACCTGTACTGGTCCGTATAGTTCCACATTAAATATGTCTCCACTTCTATGAAAACATGCAAAGAATTTGAATCTAGGTGGGAAAGTGGGCAGCATTTAGCATAATGTCAAAGAGTAAAAATTTCCAGAAGTTAGTGTTGGTTATGCCTCTGCTCTTCTGAAATTCACTTTCACTAAGACAGCGATTACTATTAAGTGAATCTGTTCTTTTTGCTGCAGGATGGTACATTTGCTTTTAGGAAGCCCCCTGCATTAAGAATTTCCCTTCTCATTGAATGTCAGTATCACATAATTCAGCTACATGGAAAGAACTACATTTACCTTTTGGTTTTTAACATGTTGAAGGGAAGACTGATCATAGTGAGAAATGCGATGCTCACCTTTTTGGGTCAATGATCTTGTAGAGTTTTCCACTGTGAGGCTGTGTCATACTTTTACTGCTTGATAATATGTAAACCTCACCTGTTAAAGAAACCAATGCAAGAAATTAGTTCTCCTCTCCTAAGATGTCAAATACATGGCTTCTGTGATCTTGCTGTATTTGCAAGATAAGTTTAAAAAAAAACTTCAGAAGAAACACTAGTTACTGAAACATACAACAGAATCATTGCTATTTGAAAATTTAAATAAGCACTTTCCGCGAATTGATGCTAAAGTGTGAAAGATACTTTACCATGAACACTTTTTGTTTCATATTGTACAGGAATTGTACAAGAAAAATAAAACTGGGAAGGAAGGGTAAAGAGGGGGATCGGTCTGCTCATGCACCACCTTTGCTCCTTAAGTCTGTAATGTTGAGAATAAAACCAAGTATACGACACATTGTGTCATAGCGAGTGACACAGCGCACGGAATATGAGAGGCAGTAAGGACCTTTGCCCCTTCCTACAACCCATTCTCTTCTTGGTTCTTACAAGGCTGCTAAGGTGTAGCTGAGAGCAGTGTAGACAGTTTTGGCAAAGGAAAGATAGCCTTTAGTTTTCATCTTTTTAAACATTTACTATAATTTTGAGTAGTTCATTATTCAGGCATTACCCATAAGGCTTATGATTTAATAACATAGGTTTTTTTCTGTTTACCTAATTCGTCTTCACCAAATCCCAAGACAGGGCCTGAAAAGAAACCTCTACATGAACCAGTGTTGCCAAGACAGAGGGGTTTCTCTTGCCACTGTTTGGTTGCAGGACTCTGTTGCAGCGTTAAAAAATTTCTATATTCAAAAACACATAAAGCAAATTGTTATATTACATTTTGAATAGAGAGTTTTCACCATCCAGACAAATAAGTAAACACATGGTGCAAGTGGCTCCATACTCCATAGATACATCTGTGCAGTTACAATCTTACAATTTCCTGCCTGTTATGTCTCAGATGCTTAAAAAGTACAGCATTTCCCTTCCGTCATTTAAACATTTCAAAACTGAGTTCAAGCTATACTATATATGCATTTGTGAATACTGAGCTATTTGGCATGGAAAAACTATGCCCATTCATTAAAAAAACATTCATTTTGCTCTATCAGTGATCTTTCCATAAAACCACAAAAGATTTCAATGTCTTACCAGTTAGACCTTTTTGGGAAAGAGTTCTGTGGTTAACATTTATTGCCATCGTAATGTAGATGATGCACGTATTTGTACAACAAAACTCTTAAGAGGGATGTGATGTGAGTGTCTACTTTTTTCCAAGGATCAGATATGTTACATATGTTGCCATTCATTAGAATGCTGTGCTGTTTTATTTCCAAATCTAGAATTTAATCTGCATTGTCACACTGCTAAACTGGCAAAGTGACACAATGTACCAGACTGTTGATGATCCTTTATACAGGAAGCTCAATAACTAAATATACCTTATATACATTTTTGTTTAAGAGTTATATGAAACCTACCCGTTGCGGTCTCCAAATACATAACTTCCATAAAGTCTTTCAGACTGGCAGCCTCGATAGACAAATCCACCAACCAAGGATCCACTGCTGAATGGTTTGAATTCTAAAAGTGAAGGCTCACTTTCTAAAAAGGAACTACCATAGCGTTAGATCATATGAATTTCATATTTAGCTTCGATTCACATTTATGAAAATGTTATTACTTCAAGAAAAGAGGTTAATTCATTTGAACATTTCTCAAAATTCAAGATGTGTTGCTGGAAATGAAGCATTAAAAAAAATCAGAAAATTATAACAAAGGCTGTTTGTGAAACAATCGGTTAGGGATTTAGATAAGAGAGGCTATAATTGCTTTCTTACTTGTGCACAGGCTAGGAGAATAAAACTATATAAGGATTAGGTTGGACTTTCACTGAAGTTGATGTGACTACTGCTATTAACTTTCACGTGTCCATAGAGTCTGCAGAATGGGTCTCCTGCACTCCAGGAATACAATTAAACCCACTTCACTGTAAAGTCCTTCCAGTATCTAAGAGCAGAAATACCAGATATTTTCAGCAGAACTTGGTTTCAAAGCCTTTCAATGGTTTGAGAAACACTTTCAAAATCACAGTTTTAAACATTTTATGTGTGTTATGTCCCATAAAACACTAGTTTTGCTGGCCATAGCTTCTTGTGGTAATTTATTTTAAGCTGCCTCTGTAGTTGCTGTTCCTACAGGTGTATTGTTTTTTTTTTTTTTTCAAACCTGTAGCGTTTAGTCATATCAAATTTTGTCTTCAAGGAAGTTTCAGTGTAAATGTTCCTATTCATGCAATCAACCACTGCTTAAGGTAAAAGTAGGCTCAACTTGACATGCCGACTGCATGATTTTAAATTAAAGCCACAGCCAATAGACTGTTTTGGTTTATAGAAACTTTTTTGTTAGTCAGAGGGCTATCTGGAAGTCTTTGATAAATGAATTTCCCAGCTTCTTCTATAAGAGTAAGAGCTGACATTTTATGTGGGAGAAAAGGATGATGAGCTCTTTACTGAAGCAATTGACCCACAGCCTAGTATTAATATCGGCAGGCTGTTCTGGATAGACACAATATTGCTTAGCTTACACTGCAATAAAGATGCAGTCAAAATTCCAGTGGAGCAGTGGTTTCCCAAATATAATTCTTTGGTTTGGCTTTTATAAAATGAAAACAGCAAATACATGCAATAGAATGAAGTAGAACAATTGCGTTACACCGTTGTGTTCTGTTGTACTAGCCAGCCCAGCTGCTTTGCTTTTAAGTCAAATACAGGTGAGAGAACTCGGGATGTGCGTAAAACCGTAAGATGCTACATTCCAGGAGACAGTCCAGTTCTTGATGCCTTTACACACCTTTGGCATTTATCAGCTTTTACCACCATGAATTTACGAGCTGCTAGAAGCCAAGCAAGGTAGATGATAGCTCAGAGTAACTGTCACCTGGCTTGCCTGAACTAGCAAGCGATCTTAGTGAATCAGAGTTTACATTAAACTAAGATAGTGACTGACAATCATACTGATTCAGAGAAAACATGAAACATTTTAAAATTTCAATTGAGAACGTTTATCTTTTTGCAATCTAAACTAGTCATTTATGATGAAGTAGCAGCATAGTGCATTTTTCTAAGTTTTTAATTTTTAGTAACATTTAAACAGAGCTCAGTCGTTTCCCTGTTTGGTTATGGTCTGTTATTGTCTATCTCACTTTTTCCGTTATAGGAGGCACATTACATGAGGTTTCCATTCTTTATCTTAAAATTTTATTTGTGAATGGCTAAGAATACATTTTCATCACTTCCTGACATTCCAAAAATCTTTTCATTATGAGCCGTCATACGCAGCAACAGTGAGATCTTTGACAGACTAGCAACTGGCGCGTATTTCTTAAATCTTATTTACATGATATTCTACACCAACAAGAACAAAGTTGAGTCATTTAAATTTTGTTGTTTTGCATCTTTTATCTGCTTGTACCATGCTTTTCGTAGTTTTTATCTTGTGTAGGTTACCTGTGCTGTTTGTGCTGTAAGTTCCCTATCATGGCTATACAGTCCTTCATCTGTTTTCTTCTGCTTTCTATTTATTATTCCACAGGCATAGAAACTGACTGTTCCCAGTAGCTTTACCCTGGATAGAACTTACCATAGTCTTTACCCTTTATTATTTGCAAAATTCGTGCTGAAGATCTGTTCTTTCCATTTGAATCTGAGCAAAGTATAGTTAAATTGATGTTTACATCTGTTGGGTGGCGGTCCACAGCACATCTGTAAAACAAAAAATAATAGAAAACCCATGAGATAGATGAGTCCATAATATATAATTCTCTATCAATAGGATGAAGCATCATATTTTGAAGGATTATTGTTTCTTTGTGGAGCCTACTCGTTTGAGGGACCTATTTCATATGGAGCCACAATATCTGAGAAGTGCATCAGACTTGTACACAAGAGATAATACACCTTTCCCATCCCTGTGCCATTTTTTATATAATGTGAAGTAAAACTATTTTTTCCAAGTGATAAAATGTACTCTGCTCACTAGCACCTGAAATGAGCAGTGCTTTAACCAAGCTAAATGAGTTGACTTATGTGGTGTAGGAATTTTGGATTGTTCAAAAGTCCAAGAATCAACTCCTTTTCTGAACAACTTGACTTTCTGAATTTTTTCAAACCATGACTTTAAATGCCACTTCAGTACTGCCACCCACCTAATTTGCTGAATTATCTGTGTTTAGTTAAAGCGTTGTTCTCCTCCTTGTTATTGTTTAGCTATAACCAGATGTTTGTTTTCCACATGCCTTTTTTCCTTGGTCAAGATTCCCATCTCAGCTGTACTTTACCAACTCTCTCCTTTAAGTTATCTTTTTTTCATAAAGGTAATCATTTTATTACTGATTAAAAACAAAAATCCTGGACACCGTTTCTGTCATTTCAGTCTTGACATTTGTTTCTAACTGTGACATATTTGTGAGGGTGGAGGAGTGGAAGTTTCAAAAAATTCACAAGTGCTTTTATTATTAAAATTTTGTTACCTGACTGTATAAATGATTTCTTTTGAAAATGTTATCTGCTGCAGCATAATTCAGTTTAATTGAAACTTACTCACCGGCCTGGATTGTGGAGTCCATGTGCAAAAATCTCGGGAGGCTGGTTTGTGCTATTAAAATGTGGGTTGCTGCGTGGTATGGAATAAGGGACGTTGCACAGGTCAGTATTTACGTCAAGGCGTAATACAGAACCTGTAAAATCACTGAGAAAGTTGGAGGATAAAATAATTGGGTTTTAGAAGTATTTTACTGGTAGATTTAATTCATATAATAGTACAGTGAACCAGCAAAATAAACCACCCACTTTACTGAATAAATCACATGTAGATTGGTGTTATGGTACATGCAAATCCAAAGAATAGTAGCAGAATCTATCAAAGATTCAGTATGGGCAATAATGTTGCCTTGTTATGTGCATACTAGAACACCTCAGACCGTGCTATTGGGAAACAACTTGATAATAAGAGCAACTTCCCATACACCAACGTTGTCTCATGGCTTCAAACATAAGGCTATTGACTCTTTTATACTGTATCTCCTCTAGAGTAACTATGGATATAATCACTATGTAGTTACATAATGCTTTTTGCTAACACTTTGAATCCTACTATTGAATTCAATGATTTTTAGTCACAGTACAATCCAAAGATCAGTAATACATTAATTAAAACAACACCAAACAACAGTAAGTAATTGTATTGGTTGAATGGAGGTGCTGATTTTTTTGTAAAGAGTCAGAACTTTCTTGTTACATGAAACAGGACAGAGTAAAATGTTTTGCCTTACATTCACGATTGTGATGGAGGAAGGGAGAAGGACAAGAATGTAGGAGGAGCAGAAAAGCATCAAAACTCTTTTTACAAACATGAAGAGCTGTGATATTTAAATTGATTTCTTTCTGTCTTTCTTCATCATGAATAAGTTTCAGTCTGCCCTTGTTTTACATAAATTTAAAATTAAGTGTTAGAATTGCTCTCTGGTCTTCGTTTTACGTATATCCTCACTTCAAAGGGGAGGAGCATCTGCTATTCTGCTGAGCCAGAGAGGCCTTTGAGCATAGCAACTCCTTTTAGGTCTGTAAAGGCTCAGTACCACACCTGCTCTAAATTAAGGCAAATGTTGCAGCTTCACATTATAATGAAACAGAGGGAAAAAGCAGGTTGAGAAAATTGTATAGGTAAAATCAAAGGTTTGCTTCGTATGTTCACTAGACATTTTCCTAAGTGATGCAGTGTTGTTGCTGGCTCTGGTATGTGTTTGTAGACACTTTTTTAGAATGTTAAATAAAGTTGTCTTGTTCATAGAGTAATAGTTTGGTAAAAAGAGGTCTAACCTGTGCTTAAATACAATTGCATCTGCTGATGAGGTCTCCAATATTTACATAGTTTGACAGCACACAACTACAAGATGCATTTAAGCAGTAGACTGTTCTGAAAATCAGCAGTTTGCTAAACCCCGGCACTGAAAATAGTAGGAAATAAAGGAAAGGGGAGTCAGATCTGTCCTGACAACTGCTGATCACTTTTGATTCTGACCCCAAATACCATGCAAAACCAGGAGACAATAATAGAAGTCTATGCATTGGTAGCTTTTGTACCTTAAACCATCCATCTCCTCCATATCATCTAGAGTGATCATGCCATCTCCAAGAAAAATGTATAGGAAACCATCTGGGCCAAACAGAAGCTGTCCTCCTAGGTGTTTTCGATGTAGTTCTGCTACTTCTAAAAACACTCTTGCTGTTCTCATATCAACTTGGTGTGGGTTTTTCCTGCAATATAAAGATATGAACACAGTTTTCACAGTTCATTATCATTGTTCTTCTTTCTAAAAATAAACTCGAGTCATTCATTCAAATTATTCTTTAAGATGTGGATGTAATTTGGTGGGAAAATGTCAATTATTTCTGAGAAATTTAAATTTTCCAGCATTCACAAAAAATATTTTGCTGCCTGTACACAATAAGTAGGCAATAACTATAACTAAAAAATGACAGAATAACTTAAAAAAGCCTTAAAAAGAATAAACCAGTGTACTTACTGGCATTCCGAAACTACTGTTTGAAATAAAATCAGCAATATTTTTTCTGCAAGTGCCCAAGTATGCACATTGTAAATCTGCTAGTTCATTTTAGAAATGGGAAATACTAAAATGAAAAAGTTGCTGAGAAATACACAATTTGTAAATGTTAGACTTCTACTGATACCTGGACACCGTGTATTCTACGACCCTAAGGATGTGGTCATGAGGTCCAATAGCCCACCGTTCTTGGTTGGTGGTATAAGACACATACAGCTTTCCATTTTTCTTGTAATTGGGATGGAATGCAAGGCTTAACAGTCCTCTTTCATCTCCTCCCTGCAGTCAAATGAAAAACACAAAGAATTGTGAAGTTAATTATGTTCTTTATTGTGTTTCAGCTGGAACCCAAAAAAAAGTTTCTTTCTTGTGGATAATCTTTGCCCAAACTCTTTTATTTCTTTCCTGACTACTGCACAAAAAAGGATTATAAAGCATTTCACTTTGGGGAAGTCTGTAAGAGTTAGAACAAGACAATTGTCTTATGTAGTTATCTATGCACAAGTCTCTTATGCCACTTTTGTGGAGTGATTTGTGTATGTAATCTTTGGGAAGCCATGAAGACAAGTTTAAGTGCTGTGAAGGATTCTTTGCTGGGTTACTAGGTTGCTTGTAATTCGTAGAAGACAAATAAAAAGGTCTATAATCAGCAGTCACTTCTAATCCAAGTATCCAAAGCCTAAAACACAGTGCTGGCTGCCAACTCCCACTGTCCTGGCAATATGTTTAGAAAACAGTTAAATTGCTTGTGTAATATGTAAACCTTTGTTTTACCCTGGAGGCAGCAACATCAGTTGTCACAACTATGGTGGTCTGTTCGTCATAGCTAGTATACTGTAGGTAATAAGCAGCCTTGGTCTCTGTGCAGAGAAACCATAGTTTTAAATGTGGTCCTTCAATGGAAAGGTTTTTGTTATTTTTTTAAATAAAAATAGAAAAATCTCTGAACAACTTTCTTTTGTTACTATGTTTGCCACAAAGATTAGTACAGTTATATGTTAAGCGTCAAATCCATGTAATGTACTGTGACAATGCAAATACTCTGTGTGCTTAAATAGAAGGCAATTTTCTCTTTGGCTTCTAAAAATATATGTCATATTACTATGCCTAAAATTGTATTTGTAGAAATGAAGAGTAAAACCTAGATTCATTTGTTGCTTTTGAGGTAATACAGGGGAGAGAAGCTGAGGCACAGAAATAAACCCAGTACATCATTAACGATTCAGATTCAATTAATGTATGTGGTTACTCACAAGCTGATAGCTGTTTTGCAGTTTAACTCAGGGTTTGCCAGCCTTTCACAACTAGTGACTCTGGTGTACATTCAAATCCTCCAGCTCGGCACCCGTAAGGAGGTAACATTTTGCAACTCTAACCACACCCATGATAACTAATCATGAAATTTGAAATTATAAGACAGAATGAAGCTTTTCAGATGTATTTGCAATTCAGAGTGATGGATGAGCCTGCCTCCCTGTTGAAATACGTCCTACAAAAGGCCTAATTGGGGAGGTGCACAGCTTTAATTTGTTTTAATTCAACATGATTGCCATCCTTCCTTTTTAATCACAGCCACCAATGGGAAATCTGAGTCAGAAGTGGAAATGTAAACAGGTTCAAGAGATTTCCATACAAAGAGATTTGTACAATGAAATCTGGATCCCGCTAATTTAGAGGCAGCCAAAATTTGCTAGTTTGTCTGCTAGAAAAATTTAGTTTCAGGGGGTTATCAGAGGGGTTAGTTTTGAAAGTCTAGTTAGACCTGCCAAATCAGTTGCAGTCATCATGGATGAAGGGACCGTTAATCTAGCTCTTTCTCCTTCACCAGCCAAAAATAATTCTGCAGCTGAGTCTGAACTGATTGTATATATTATTGTATGAGTTTCTAAGAGTTTTGACCAAGTTGCTCTGATAAGGTCTGAAGCAAAGGGAGGCAAATCAGTTGCTTTGGGAACAGTAAGGAATATTTCAAAGATTCCTGATGAATGATTCTATCTGCTGTGCCCAGACAAAGACAGTCTTATTTCTTCTCCTGAGAGATGAGTTCAACTCATTTAAGGGCCCAGGAATGTCAATGAGTCACACTAGGCCTGCCATTCAAGGTGAGTTATTGAAAGTACTAGTAAGAAAAGATCTTTCTGTTACTAAGCTGAAGATTTTATTTAGCGCTTGATGTCATGGGAGCAGTCTCAGTGTGAAAGTGAAGTTGTTGAAAGGGTAAACAGGTGAAAATTAAATTTAGAGCTTTTAACGAAGTACACATGAAGCAAGAATTTGATGAATGAAACACAGGGGCTGAAAGGTAGTAAGCATGGCAAGTTGTATTCATAGGATCAGGCCAGTATTTCTACTAATTGCTGTCTTGCATGATTCTATTAGCAATATATTACTTGCTTTGTTTGTAGAATGTTATCTACTGCTTCCTGAAAAGTCATGCTGCTTTCTGTTTTTCAAAGCGAGCCAGACACACTATGTTCTAAAAAGTCTATTTACTCGTGAATTTAACAAAAAATTTGGAAATATCCCTCTAAGATACTGAAATCAGTGCAGTATCAACCCATTAGTTGGCTTAAGGTCAACTAGAAATCCAGCTGAGTTTTTCCATACTTATTTTTTCTGGGTTTGGAAAACAATTGTTCATGTGTACTTTCAGCTTTAATCACTAAGTGGCAAACGTGTTGTTTCCAACTAAATCACTGCCACAACTTCCATAGCTTTTGAAATGATCTCTGTGGTGCCAGAAAGTACATAGTTTTCTGTGGTGTTATGTCTCGTTTGTTGTGGAGTAAACGGAGATACCCAGCAAAATCCCTTACAAGCAGTCATTTTGGTACTGTCAAACTGAATTATTATGTACCACATTTCAAAATTTCAGTTTTCCCTACAGAATATTCCTCACTTTATTTTCTATCAATGGACTTTTGATGTCTACTCTGAAAACAGCATTCCAGGCTTTACAGTCTTGTCTTGTAGATATACTGTGTCAAATATCTAGATCTTTCTTTTGGCAGCTTAATAACTTACTGACATCCTTTCCTTTTTAAGTCTTCCCTTAGATTAAATCAGCACCAACAAACTGTAGATGACACAGTAGCTTGTATGAGATTCTGCACTACACTGCTTGATGGAATAACCATTGATGTTTGTCAGTTTTATGAGGGCGGACAAGAAGAATGAGACAAATCTTTGTATTCCATTGGGATGTCTGTTGAAGACAAAGTATGATGGTTCGCTGAAATGAGTATTAACTACTTAGACGTACTGTGGACTGGGTTCATGTGAAATCTCTATCGTAACTAAGCCAGGAAACTCACACTTCCAATGTCTGCCTATGCAGCTCTTTAGCTTGAATGCTCATGTCTCTTACTCACAGTAGTTGCATGTTTTGCACCAATTATTACACTTGTTTCAAAATTGATTTTCCTTGGGCCAGATTATAAGCTTCAGCTAAGGAGTTCTGTGAAAGGAAAAACATTCCTTTTAAAACCAGAATGGTCTAGTTTAAGACCACAAGCATGAAAATAACTTAATCAGAATTACATTATCTCAAGTCAGTACAAAGGCAAGTAAAGATTAATTGTATGCATTAAAGTGTTTTTTTACACTTCATTTTTAAATGGTTGGTTAGGTACATTATGTCAGTTCTGAAAATATATCACACCATAAGTGTTCTCAACTGAAGTATATTTTTAGTATTTCTTTTTCCATTGTGTTTTCTGTTGTAATATATTTACACGTGTGAAAATCTGAAACAACTGCACAACAGGATCCACTTTGTATTTTGACTAATACTAAGAGGAGTAACCGTTGCACGTGAATACTGGATTTTTATAGAAATGTGCTTTTTTCACATAAGCACTCCTTAAAAGTGGGCTCTACTTTCAATCTGTGTGTTTCCGTATGTATTCTGGTATATCACTGATACTATATACAGAAGTATTATTATATTGTTAAAGTGTTATACCTTTCCTATAATACAGAAATATACACTTATTTTTAAGACATGCTGCCATTTCAGTATGTCAATATATGCATTATTTCACGTAATAAATATAAAGAAATACATGGGAATGCTTAACTGGTATTGTTAAGCATTTCACTTTAAATAGATCATGTTGTAAGCATGACCCTTAATTACATAACCTTAATAGTAATTAATTTTAGTAAGCAAAACCAAACACGACTGTATTTTTCCATTACTCTGTGTGGCGTAATAGTAAACAATATATAGGTAGCAGATTCTGAGTTTTCCTTTAAAATTGATTTCGCAATTCACTCATATAAAGTAGTGGTATTTTTAATTAACAGCTTTTTCATCTGGACAATCCCACTTTCATGTTCGAAATTAGTAGCGACCCTTTTTAAATGGAGTTGTGCTTAAAATATGTATTTAATATATTAACTTTAATGTAAGGTCTTTATATCATTTGTTTTAATCTGTTATTATAGAGCAAATTCTGGGTAACTTGTTGAGGTAGTATGATCACTCTTAATTTAGTTTATTTCCTAGGTAATAAATATCATAGCTAATATGCATTACCATGTGTTTGATCTTAAGGAGTTTTATTTGCAAAAAAAATGGGGGAAGGGGTCATAGACCCTCTAAAATCTCTTATCAGGCAGTACCATGTGAACTCTTCAGAAAGAGATTTCTAATTAGGAGATCCCAAGAGGATCTCTGCTTATCTGAACCTTCCTTTACCAGATCTTACTGTAGGGCTGAAGATCAATGCCAGGTATTTTTCTCAGTGGGAAGTGTTTGCTTAAGCGACATGTTTTGGAAATCTGGCCCCAGCACAGATAGAAACTCGACTACAGCAGAAGTAGAAGCCAGCGAAAGGTCTGCTGCAAGGGCACACCTTGCCTTTCAAAGCCGCATCAAGTATTTGGAGAAACACAAGGGAGAGGTGCTCCTGACAGATGGAAGGGGACAACAAATACAGAATGAGAAAACCAGAAACTGATTGGGCTGTAGGTATGGTATAGGAATAGACCTCCTATAGACCTCTTGGGTGTTGAGAACTCAAGTGCTTTGCTATCTGAACATCTGTGGGGCCTGAGGCCTCTGGCAAGGGAAGAAGTTGTAACATAAGACATTTACCTTAGGGAAAAATAATTACACTGATGTCATGGCTCAGCATAGTATACATACTAGACCCTATCTCCAAAGCATTTCCTTTTTCCTGTTGTGCTGCAAAGCCTTTTTTTTTTTTTTTCTCATTTATAAAGGGCTTTGCAGACATAGAAGGATTTTTTTTAAACATTTCCAGTATTTTTTACTGATTACTTTAAAGAAATGCATTATTTTAATACTTGACTTAAAAATAACTTCAGACACAGGAATGCTTTACAATTAAATTTATACAGGAAAAATACTTGGACGGCCATATTCTTACTTGGAATTTAAGCACAATTCCTACTGAAGTTAGAGGTGGTTTTTGCTCAGTTAGGTGCAGGGCAGGATTTGGTTGAAAATTATCGATGGCCAAAGTGCACACATTACAAAGTTGGCTGCTCTGATGTTTGCAGTGATATTTAAATGCTTCATTTTTTTATAGGAGAACTGAACTCTATTAATAAAGTAACGACGTCCCACTCCTGTAATGCCCAGCAGGTCCAAAAGTCAGACTTATCAAAAGGTAGTAAGAAGGTGATTCATAAGACCAGCTTTGCAGGGATTTTGAATGGGGCTTCTCTGCACTTGAGGAAAAGTCAGAGTACCTATTCGCAGGAATTACATATACATATTTATTATGCAGCGCAGTTTTCCAGCAAAAGAGCTCTGGAGAGGCGATAACTTAAACAGAAATAAATAAAAAAGGTTTGAGATCTAAAGATAGCACTGGAATTTAAAGTCCAATTCTTTTTTTTCTTCTTACTTCTGTTGTAGCAAAGACAAAATTTTGATGTGGCCTCTATTATTTTTTCTTTTCCTTACCTTCATGGTCCTTTAAAGATACCAGTCACTAAATGTAGGACCTTTCACTTCTAGTCCCAGTCCTCTGTACATTTCTTTTATTTTATTTCCTCAACTCTAGATTTTGCTGTTCTGCTGGGCAAGCCTTTAGTTTAATGCAAATGACAATCCTCATCCCCTGATAATACAATTCTTTCTTCCCGCCCTCCTAAAGAAAGTATATGAAACATATAAATGCAGATACCGACCCAACACAAATCCACATCTTGCCTCCTTCACACCCTTCTAGTAAGACATGAATCCTGCTTTGACAACTCTCCCAATTATTGGGTAGAAGCAGCTAAAAGCTTGGAGACTGCCAAGAGCCAGCCAGTAATTGAGAGGTTTTGGGCAGGGTGACATATGACTGTGAGTGTGCTTGCAAGGAGGTGGCCATGAGCCCATGTGAGGTCTGCATCTGGACTGAGAAACTTTATGGACTGCACTACTTTAGGAGAATTGGAATAACAGAAGACAGTGGAAATCAGTCCCGGAACAGGGAGATTCAAATAAAGACCAGATGATTACTGCATTCAGTAAAGCTGGCTCAAGAAGGTGTGAATTACACACTTTCCTGCACCACAGAGGCCTCTTGAGCTGTAAGCAGCATTTATCCTCTGGGAACACAGGTGGTGATTCCACCTCTGTCCCCAGCTGGATTTATTTTCAAGGAAGCTTTACATTCCACCAGCAATTCAGTGAGTGGTTCACCAGCGGAGGCCACTAAGGGAAGGTAAAAAATAAGCATGCTCCTTCTGAGTTCTCTGGCATGCATCCACTTTCTGGTATTTATGTATGTATTTATTTATTTATTTATCTGGCATATCTGCTGTCCTATACTTTTCCTCTTCAGTATTCTTCCACTATTGGCTATCTTGTCCTGACTGCTTTTCAGCTGCATTGGTTTGAGATCTATTGTGTGGTAGAATTAGCCTTCTAGGAAAGCAAGAAAGCTTCCTTCAAGTGAACGAGAATGCAGGAAGTGTTAAGAAATTTACTGACCATGAAAATTCTTCATTAATAGAGAGAATAGACTTGACGACCTTTGTATTTTTCCTCCTTCTTTCTGTTGCTTTTGAGCTTTACCCACCTTTCCATGCCACTTCTGCGATAAAGGCAAATTTTACAACTCTCTTTCAGTGGTGAGTCCAATAAAATTGGCTCAGATGATACCCCAAAGAGAACAGCCTACATTACATTTAACATTCACAAATACATGACATGATGACAAGAGACTAATAATCCCTTTTTCATTCACTAAACCCATGACTTTACCTCTTCCAATCAAGCATGATTTTTTTTTCACTTAGACCCTATTTTAATGCTATCTAACATTTTTCTGTAAACACAGAAACAATACGATTTAATCTTATTAGTGATTTACTGTTCTACCAGTCCTCTAATTTGACCATGATCCTCTCGGACATCTACTCTGTTTTTCTCGTGCTCTCATTCCTTCACTATGGATATAAAACTTAGCTTTATTTTTCAGTAATATGTTTCATAAAATTTTTCCTTTCGGTTAAAACACAGATCTAATCGCAGAGGATTGTCAAAAGAGCTGAAGAATTATAATTCAAAATATAAGTTGCTTTTATATGGCATGACATTTCAGCCAATCACTGCTGCTTTTGTCCTTGCTAAAGATAAAAATATGCTATGAAAAAAGAAGAATCTTACTATGGTGCAAAGGTTTCCCTGGGCTGCTGAACTAAGAATTTTCATACATGTCCACAAAAAAGTCTGCAGCATTTTAAAATTTTAAAATTAACTGTAAGACTTTTTTTTGTGTGCTGAGGGAGAAAAAAGGATGTATGGTGACACACAGCAAATTTGACAGTGCTTATGTAAAATGAACCAACCTACAACAAATTCTATACTCTGATAATCGAAAACAAATTCATGCTGTTTTACCGTGACCACTTTATATGGAAATTTAGGGATGTAATTCAGAACAGAATAACAGTAATTATCATACTCTCTGCATTAAATTAAAACCAGAAATGTTGATCTGTCTAATTGTAGACATTAAAAATAACTAGTTTCAAAAAAGAGAGATGCAAATGGAAAGATGCCCTGATGACATTACTCCGTCTTGCAAACGATTCTGCCTTTCTCCTTTGGCTCTCAGTAGTGAACTGTTGTCTATTAAAGCAGATACTTGCTTTTTCTGGTTGGATGGGGAATGTTACATTCACATGTATTTATATATCATGGGATGCAGGAAGAAAGCAGCAAACCACACCCAGCTCAAAGGAAAAAAAGCTGCAGATTTCCACTTAGAATGGTCCCCATGTCTTTACTGTGGCCTGTATTATATTTAATACTTAATTAATATTAAGTATTAAAACTTGCTTAGCAAGTGATAAAAGTAAGTTGCTAGCAGTCTGCATCTTGGGGCGGGGGCCGGGGGGAAGCACACCTAAAACAGGATACCTTTTGCCAGAGGGTAGTAAAGTACCAGAGGTGCTTCATTCAGTCCACACCGTTGGTGTTTCTTCCCCCAGCATTACTGTGCTAATCATTCATGTTCGCAACATAACTTAGATTAAACTGTGGGCTTTATGGGCCTGGCTCTGTCACTGGTTTAGGGAAGAGGGAGTTCAGTGGGTTATCAAAAAGATACTCATCTTCAGTGCGAAATACAAAGGTACTCTTCTTCACTGACGGTTATTTAGCAGATTTCTAGCTGTAGTCATTCAGGCTCTGAAGGTGCTCAGCAAAGATTCTAAAGTGTTTTCAGCGATATATTTTAAATTGCCTTTTCTTAAGAAAATGGAAAATCATATTATCTGAATGGTTTTTGGTAGGGGTGTTGGAGACAATTTGTAGGATAGAAGTTCACGTGACATAAAAACACAGGACAGAGACAGGAAGCATATGAAAGGTTAACTGTAATTGATGCTTGTATTCCACCCGCAGTCTTCTCTCCTGAAGGCAGAGGCACCATGTAGAGTGTGAGGCTTGCCTGCAGGCACCGAAAGATGGGAACACATCACCAAAGAATGTGTGTGCAAATTCTAGAAATAAAGCAAATGGCATTCTGTTCCCCAATATCCAAAGAACTTTCGGACTCCGAAATCTGAATTCGTGGGGAGGCATATTTCAGCCTATATTTAGCTTCAGCATTCAGCATAGTTTTGATAATGATGTGTCATATCTTCAAAGCAAATGCTAGTTGCATATGTTGCTGGTTTTCTCAGTAGATGATCATGCTAAATGTAATGGGCAAAATGAGCATTTGTATTCTTAGAAGCTGTGTAAGTATTCTTCAACATTTTACCAGTAGACATAAAACAGATCTACTGGACGAAGGCTACGCAACTATGACAACTATGACGACTATGTTATGTCTTTTTACTCCGGTTTTAAAACTGTTTATAACTACGTTCTTTATCTATTCAATTGTTCCAGAAATTAAACAGTCTTGTCTTACTGACACAAATGCAAACGGAAGATCGATGTAAAGGTCCACCATCTGCTACTGAGTTTTAAGCTTCCACATGTGAGCATGAGCATTGCAAGTGTATTTGTTACCCAAAATCAAAGTGTTTGAAGTATAAGGACTGCACTTGTTGGAGTCCTGATACAAAGACAGCTAGAAAAAAACAGGAAATGCTATTATTGCATTTTTTTCAACGAAAAAATCGTGTTTGTACCTGAGTCAGAAATATATTTAAGCACTGCAACCTCACATTTCTGAAAAAGCACTGAATGGGAGCTGGGAAGAAAAAAAGTGTTTGAATTCTCTGATGCTGCCCAAGCGGTTTTCTCACTGGTACTTTGCCAATGCCACCAGCCTCACGGTGCCTCAGGAGCTGTGTAGCCCCGAGGGCAGAAAGGCTATCCTGCAACTTATCCGCACTGCTGCAGTTAAGCAAGAGCTTGGATTTCAATACTGACTCGAGTAATCAAATAATTCGAGTACTTTCAGTAAGCCTCAAAAAAATACATGTAATATTTCAGTTACCTGAAAAAAAAGGAGTAAATAAATCCAGAGAAATCCAGATTTTTCCACATTTTGCGAACACCAGAGGAAGATAAAATAATCAAGCATTTTTGTGAATCACTCATATAGATCTTGACTTTACCTCTGAACTAAAATAGTGAAAAAATATTAATAATTTGAAGAGAGACATGAATATCTTTATGAAGTGTGCCAAGTGGAAAAATGAGGGTGGTGGAGGATATACGGTTTGCTCTTCATGACTAGAATCTGTATATAAGAGGAGAATGATGGCAATCCACAGCCGTGTTGACAATTCAGACATACAGGAAATACCCTTGTAGGAAACTAATACCATCTGGGTTTGGCCCAAGATGTGTGAATGAGAAATATGTTTCTTGTTGAGAATGCAAAGATAGTTTTGGACATTGCAAAGAAGGAATGCGTTAAGCATGCACAGTTATAAAAATGAAATAGGGTGAGGCATTGCATGCATATGGAATAATTAGAGGAATATGTTTGTGTGCGTCAATAGCTGATGCAGACTTAGAACTTCAGAATTTGTTTGTCCTAAGACAATCAATAAATTACTATGAAAAATGTCTCCAATATAAATCTCCAGGAGCTTTCTAAATAAAGACAGTATTTGAAAATGCTGATTTGTGTAAGCCACCGTGTTCTCTGATAGAAAGGGAAGCTTGCTTGTGACACGTATTTTTTGGGGAAAAAAGTAAAATAATTTTGAAATTGTTGAAACATCCAGTAATAATATTTGTAAAATTGGGAATTTTTATTATTTCAGTGAGTTGTTTTCAGTTTAGAAATTAGTTTTAGTTAGAAGAATGTCAACACTGAAATGGAATATTTCATTTGGCCCTTCCTGAGAACCTTTCAGTCCACACTTGGTAAGAGTATGTTTTCAAAATCTCAGAATATTCTCACTCCTCTCTATCCTGTTCTTGCATTAACTGTCTGAGATTTTAGTGTCTGTTCTTGGCATAGGAAGGCTCTCTGGTTTCTAAAGAAGACACTGCCAGCATTCTGAGGTTCCTGAGACTTGCTGCCTGTGGGATGGATTTTTGCCTCTCCCTTGACACCCTCATCTACTTGTGAAAGCCCCAGCAGTGCTGATCTTTCTGTTATTTGTGAGGCTAATGAATGCCTTGCATGGACAGGAAAAACTTCCAGGCTCTCTTTTTCATGCACATTTGACTTCTCCAGACTAGCCTTTAGTACTATCGTCCTTTTTCTAAGTTCAGGCTCTAAATGCTCTTTTTAAAGAAAATTATTGAGAAGATAAAAGGTTTGCTAGTCTTTCATGTCTGTCAAGATCCTGGATTAACCCTGTTCCAGGTTCAAAGACACTCATTATACAAATTACCTGTTCCTTAACTGAGCAATGCTCATATGATGACAGTAAACTGTGTGTTATTGTATCTTGGTCTTCATGTGTTTTTCAGCAGATTTTTGACATACCTGAACAACGTTATTCCTATCAGTGCTAAACAGTGCTGGTGACATTCATCTACCATGCATTAATTGTTTTAGTGCTTACCCAGAAGGCACAATGCAAAAAAAGATTGAAAATTAAAGTGGTTGTTTTGATTCTTTTATTTTCCATTCTTGGGTAGTATGCGTTGAAGCTGCAAAGCACCTGAGATCTTTGGCCAGGATGATCAAAGTCTATTGAATCAAATGTTTTTAATACACTAACGGCACACCTCTGCCTATCTGATCGATGGATTACATTCAGGTTGACACAGGCTATCCGAAGAAGCAGGCTGGCTAAAGGTCTGAACAGCAGCCCATTACCGTGTCCGCTGCAAGTGCAAGTTTGAGCAGATCATCAGGGTTGAGTTCTGTGCTTGCTAGCCAATAGACTATGAAGTCTGTTGAAGTCTTATGACTTGATGGTAAATCCATTCCTTATTCTTTGAAAATAAATTATTAGTACCTCTTTCAGCTTCATTATAGAATCGTGTCGTATCAGTTTATTTTTTGCTAGGCTGTACACACAGAGCACTGCTTTCATTTGCATCTACTGTGGAACATGCACATCTGCCTTTCAGGTGAGAATTTATGACTGTGCGAGGCTTGAATTTTCCAAGCTGTTTATGCTTATGCGTTACGCATACACTCAGTACATACACATATAAACATACACATGCATCCACCATTTAGGTTAACACAGATTTCCTTGTCCCTGTAGTTTAAATTCTCATCAAATTTGATTCTTTTTTGTAGTCCCAAAAGTGGAACATGAGTGGATAGAAACAGTGCATACATGCATGATTTGCATATCTTAAGGATTAGATAAAAGGTGTTTGAAATACCTAGAAGAATTTATTTTATAGTCTAGAATAAGTTAATACTGTTATGCCTACAATGTTCAATTCCACTGTTGGGGGAAAAGGGTTTGGAAAAATGTGCATTTCATGTATGTGCCTGTTTTTCAAAGAACTCATTAAATTATGGTTGTACTACGTATTTTAAATATTGACATTTCTGAGTGGGGTTTAATTTTTATTCTGCCAAATGTTGTAAATTCCTGTTTTGGATCCTGAGGATTTTGGTGGAGGTGGAAAACCACTAGTAATTTCTTCTTGTTCACGCAACTTATATTCACTTGCATGTTTTAACTTGAAACAGACCTTTTCTGTTGATGCTGATAACACTGTACTGAGTATAAACCAAACTACTTTGGATTAGGAAATTTCCTTGAAGTAATGGCAATGATAATTACCTTAATATAAAATTTTGTTTCATAAGGCCCTAATTCAGCAAGTATTTAGGCACATGCCCAAACTCCACTGATTTTTTTTCTAGTGCAAAACAGGATACCAGGAAGCAGCCGATTCTCTCCACTTCAGAGCTTACATGACGTTCAGTGTCAGTAAATGAGATCTGACACAATGATATTAAGGGAATTTATCAATCAAAAATGCTTCTGATTGAGGGGAAATAAAATTACTGGGAAAAATGTAGACTTTTCTCTTAATGAATCAGACCCTGAGATCTCATGAAGATTTTTTTATGGTCTGTAGCTAACGTGGTGGTTATGCAGCTAAAGGCATTATCTTCACATCATTATAATGAAATGTAACACTGGTATCCTTGACTTTATTAGCCAGGCTTCGTTGGTATCTGACGTTATATATTTCCTATTATAAATCTAAATAAGAACTTGCATTGACCTGCATTAGACCAAACATTAAACAATTTACTAAGATTACGACTTTGAAAGGGAACTTTCAAAAAAAAGTCTTTTAGACCACCAAGAAACAACCATAAATTTAAGGAAATATGAGGTTTCCACCATGTGACTTCCCCTGCAGAGTTATGCAACAGACTGCTGTTACTTAAAGGTCATACATAAAAAATTTATGGTACATTTTTTAAGAGATTTATAGTATTTCTATTTATACAACTTATATGTCAACAATTTAAAGGTATAGTATACTAAAATAACAAATTAAAGCCTAATCCCTTTGAATCCTTGATAAAATAGAACGCTCTAATAGAAGTCATATATAAAAGATGTTTAATAAATGTATCTATATTGATTTATGTGGTATGTGTGATGTAACGATTAGCTGTTTATTATCTATTATAGATAATTTGTTCATTTTTGCCCTGGAAATCGCTTGCAAATGGGGTTGATTAGGGGAGCATTCTTTGTCGCATAGGCCCATTACATAGCGGTGTAACTCTCTTTAGATGAGCTCTGCAAATCAGTCTCAGAACTAACTTTATTTCAGTGTTGGGATGAATGATGCCATTGATACTATCTAGACCTCTTGTTTCAGGATGACTTTGAACTCAAACGTGTACCGTTTACCCAAGGTGCCACTGGATTCCCTGGAAGTTAAAATTTGTAGCACCATATGAAGGTACCACCCCTTAGTTATTTACTGAACTTCATTTGTGTTGCACTGAAATGAAGTAGGAGCAGTTAGACAGTTACTCAACCTTTGCTGAAGCAAGAGAATGACAAAGATGGCTGGCAGGGGGTACTTTCTCAGATCACTAGAGCTGCTTTACCAGTAGGGTTTGAATTCAGCCATCAGAGTCACGTTTTCAAACTTATCTTTGCAGACTTAACCATATACTTGTGCATATTTACGTGGGAGCGCAGACTGCAAATGCATCATTTTGTGCCGGGAGTGAGAGCCGTGTACCCAGGTCTGGCAGTGATTATTGATTCTAAATTAGTCACTGAATTTTGCCTATTGAAATAATGCATGAATACAAAGGTTTCATTAGGGCACGGTATTTAAATATCCTAATGTATGTAAGCACTTTGACACCATAAATATTCATTTCTCATGAAAATAAGTCTTCATAGGTAAGCAAAGGTCTTAGTACATGAAACACCTATGAACACGCACAACCATAAACACTTGGGTAATTCATTGCCTTTGAGGTCAAATATAAACACAGGGCTGAGTGGGACAATAGCATTTGGAGAAAGACACTGACATGGTGTATTGGAGAAGCTTCGCCTGTGTTTGATGGAGCCAATGCCAGGTGGCTCCAAGAGGGACTGCTGCTGGCCAGGGCCATTGGCGATGATGGTAGCGCCTCTGGGATAAGGTAATTTAAGAAGGGGGAAAAAAACCTGTGCAACAGATGGCAGCCGGAGAGAGGAGTGAGACCATGTGAGAGCAACTGCAGCCCCCCAGGTGGGTGCAGGAGGCCGGGGAGCTCCAGGCCCGGAGCAGATCCCCCCGCAGCCCCCGGTGCAGCCCCTGGCGGGGCAGGCTGTGCCCCTCAGCCCGCGGGGGGTGGCGGGGGCAGATCCCCCCCGGCAGCCTGTGAGCGGCTGCAGCCCCGGGGAAGGGGCAGTCGGAGAGGCTGGTGGGGGGCTGCCTGCCGGGGGTCCCGGCTGGGGCAGGGCAGGGTGTGAGGGGTCCCCTGTGGGGGAGGGGGCGGCAGGGACAGCGTGTGGGGGCTGAGGTGACCCCTGTTCCCCTGCGCTGCTGGGGGCGTGGGGGGCGTGGGGAGAGAGACAATCGGGAGGGAAGGTAAACCCAGGAAGAAGGGAGCTGTGGGGGGAAGGTGGTTTTGAGGTTTGGGTCTATTTCTCGTTACCCTACTCTGATCTGATTGGTAATAAATTAAACTAATTTCCCCAAGTCAGGTCCTTTTTGCCCATGGCGGTAACGGAGGGCGCTCCCTGTCCCTGTCTCAACCAGGCGCCTTTTGCTGCATTTTCTCTCCCCCTGCCCGGCTGGGGAGGGCAGTGACAGGGCGGCTCCGGTGGGCACCTGGTGTCCGGCCAGGGTCAGCCCGCTGCATATGGTCATGGAGATTTGTCTCTACAAGGTATTAATTATGGCCTAATCTTATCCTTAGGAAAGAACCTATGAATGCACTCTGGCGGTGGTAACTTCCTAAATATTGGGAGGGGAATTCTCCACAAGAGGCAGCCTTTGGGTTGCTGTGCCACCCACCAGGTTTTAGTTACGGAGCCTCTAACTGACTTGAATTGTCATATCTAGTCCCTTGATGACTCTCACAGTATTCCTGTAGGGATGCTCTTTGTCTGGGCTTGGAAAATGTTTCTTGGCTTGCTGTGGGAGAAGCTGTTCTACTGGGCTCCTTGGCTACTGCTATCTCCAGCTCTGAAGAGCACACACAATGCCTGAGCAGCCCTTCAGAGCTGGAGCTGGTCCTCAGCAAAATCACCCAACAGACCGCTGCAAAAAGTATTTGCGCAGCCCTGGATTACTGAGTTTTTTACTGTTACACTGCTGTTATGTAGAATTGTAACAGTTATGAGGATTTTGGATGTTTCTAAAGCAGTGGCACCTTGTGCTTTGCCTTTGCCGACTGAAGGAGCATATCGCTATTCCTAAGCTGGTCATCACCCCCTTCATCAGCATAATTCATTTCAACAGTAAGAAACTGTTGTAAAGAAATTTGGCTACAACTGTTCCAGCAGAGTTTATAGGTTCATAGGCCAACCCAAGCAGCAATTAATTTAAAAGAAGATGTGATCATTTCCTATACTTTATGAGCATTAAATAATATTTATTTTTCTTTTGGACAAAAAATATTTGACATGTCCAATGACTAGAATAAGATCTGATAGTATCTATGGTATTTTAAAATATTAATAACTTTTGCAAATAAGAAAATCACAAAGTGTTAGAAAAGAATAACAGGTATGGCATTTTAAAGGCTGTTTTTCTTATAACTGTAAGTCTAGAGTTTCAGAGAAAACACTAATAAAAATTAGTCAGTCATCATTATGATGTCATTCTCATAATTTCCCTTGAAGTAAACTAGCAAGAACAAATAATATTTGTAATGTCTGACATCATCTATGTAGCTTTCCATTACTCAGAGTTTAGGTTAAATTTAGTGATGTTTCCCATTTGTTAGAGAGAACACCTTCTGGGTGGAATGGATTCCATTAAGAAAAAGTCTCTGAAGTTAAGCCATCTTTGTAACTTGTTTGAAACAAAACAAAAAAAAAAACAACAAATAGGCCAGTAATGATAGGAGTACAGCAGTAGCAATTTGTCAAAAATGTGATCATGAACCAAGTTTCAGTCCTGAGTCTGACAGCTCGCATGAAAAAAGGAACCATGCTTTTCAGTGATGCCCTCTTCAAAAAGAAATAGGCATCATAATAATTTTTTTACTCAGGAAACAATATTTCCTTCCCTGTGATATATACCTATTTATCATAGTTTGACCTGCAAAAGCTACTTAGAATCACTCAGACTTTAAAAAATGTTTCAGAATAACTGTGGACTCATTTTTTTGTTGCTTCTGCTTTGAGATGTTAAGCATTAAAGGACATTTTTAAAAGTGATTCCTTGTTTTTAAGGCTGAACTTGAAACAGCTAAAAAGTGTATAGGAATCACAGAAAGAGTGATCGGTATTTCCTCAAAATTAGTCTCAGATTGGCCACAAGCACTAACTCATTACATTTGAAAATCTTAGTCTTATATTTACATGAATTACAATACTGTCTATTAAGTGATAATTTATGCGTATGGAATGGCCAGCCACTTCCTTTCGTCTTGCTTTTTCTTTCCATTCTGAAGTTTTCTACAATTTTTGAAGTGGTAATTTCGTTTCATTATTTCACTCTATTAGTGGCAGGAGATATGTCAGTACCACAATATGATCACAATTCTATGTAATAGCATATGCTAGTGAGATACGTAGAAGATGAGAAAGTTGTATTTCACGTGAAACAAGTCTCATTCCGCTTGTGGAATACACAGTCTCGCTTTTTCTGTCTCTTGCCCACTGTGTCCTTTCCCAGATGTAGGCCAATGATGTCTGCGCCATCTTTCCACTCCCAGAAAGGAGCAAAAGAGCAGGAGAGATGGTGGTGAGACATAATCCCCACTGCCTTCCCCAACCATCTATGCTGTTCTGCTCCACAGCATGACGGGCTCATCAGCATCTTTGTCCTTAACATACTTTGGATCTAGCCAAAAATGTACCAATGAGTTATTTTTTAAACAAAATTATCGACTGGATTTACACCTTTAATTTCTAGACATCTTTCAAAGATATGCAGTACACAGATGATTTGGACTAATTTGATCCTAAGGCCCCTGAAAACTTTTTCAGATAATACATTGCATTACTTTATATAAGCTTGCAATTTAAGTAAACATTATTCATTATTCCTGATTATTGTTGTTGTTGTTGGAAGACGTGGGCATCTGTTTTAAATGGTGTTACTATTTATACATGGTGACTTCTGCATTTGAATGGACATCAGCTAAATGTGACAGTTATTCAAATTCAAAGTAGAAAAAGTGACTAGAATTGTCAGAATGTTGTGATACACTGATTCATTATTCCTTGATAAATGCCAAAATTTTTATTACCCTCCCTCCCCAAAAAATTAGTAAGAAATTCACCCATTTACAATCTATACTTAAGTACTGAATGAAATGTTTTCTGAAAGAAAAACAACTAACATAAACGTAATTTCTTCTTTAGAAATATGAGGTATGCAATAATTAGCAGAGCCTCACTGAGCTATGAAAACCACGTTACCTCAGGAGGAATAGAGCAATAACTACTGAAAAAAGTGACAGGCTATACACAATTTGTTATATCTGAAGAACAAAAACATAACTGCTTAAACATGTTTAAGAAGTGGTAAATTCACTTTCTTTACAAAATCATAAACTCACAAATGTTTCCTTGCAGTTGTTCTTGGAACTGATAGAGCAAAATTTCGCAGGGACACACAAAATGTAATAAGTGTAATATGAAATTTGCCCTTCTTGTATGAAGATTAAACCAAAACAGATATTCTCCAGAAAAACAGCAGGTTCCCCCATTCTCTGCTCATATGGGCTCTTCCCACAGTATCAGTGCATGAAGGGCTTAGGAACCTCGCCAGAGCTGACTTTATGGAAGGAATGTGGACTCAAACATTTGAAGGCATGCCACAGAACCTCATCAATCCAGTCTCTTGCTAATTACAACTAATATTTCATTATGTTGTGGAATTTTCAGCTACATAGATGTGAGTACACATCTTAGTGTGTAGTGTAGCCAGTTCTTGTGATTATATTACAAACCTTCCAAAGGGGAAGAGCTGTATTGAAAGCTGAAATTAGTAGAAAAAAAACATTGCAGTAGGTTTGCATCTTTTTAATTTGAAACCCTTAGGCTTCATGATTGGAAGAAGTTTGAGAACACAAATCAAGCTGGAAAGTATGGAGGCAGTGAATTTCACTCCCCCTGTTTCCAAATGGATTTTTTAAGCATGTGGCTTTTAAGCCAATTTCATGATTTTGGAGGCTGCCTCGTAAGTGTCTGAATGGACAAGACTGAAGGTACTTTATATGGCTTATTCGAAAATAACATCCTAACCCAAGCTATAAATCACAATAAGTATTTAATGCCTTATGTATATAATAAATATTCAAGTCTAAGTATCTGGTTACAGCAGTGTTCTGAAAATCAACCCTTAAAAGATGCTCTTCAGTGGAAATGCTGTTAGTGGTGAGGCTTCTTTCACACCCTTCTATGCACATGTACAGTTCACACACAGCCTTTAAGTCAGCAGCATGACAGCATCTGTTATTTCTGAAGTGTTGTGCACCTCTATACACTTGCAGATCTCATTTTAATATTTTTTTTGAGAAATTTAAAAAAATCATTAAGAGAGAGAGGAGCCAGCCTGATAGGAAGCTCTATACCTTACAGTGGTTACAGCAACTGGATATGTTTTATAGTGGGAAGAGGGACAAAAGGGTAAGGAAGGTGTCTCGGGGAGGCTATTCTAGATTAAGGTTTTAACAAGGAAACCTGATCTTCATTGAGTTGGGGAGGAATGACCTCTGGCTGGGTAGCCGCAGTCAGAAGGAATGAATCAGAACTACAGATACAGACTACTGCAGACCTGTCAAATCCTATCACATTTGCAACAATACAGGCAGGGGACTGACTGGCTGGGGACAGCTCTGCTGAAAGGGACTTTGGGGTCTCGGTAAACAGCAAACTGAACATGAGCCAGCAGTGTGCCCTGGCAGCAGAGAAGACCAAGAGCATACTGGGCTGTATTAACAAGAGCAGGGGCAGCAGAGCAAGCGATCATCCTCCCTTTACTCATGAGGCTGCATCTGGGTTTATAGGCTCCTTGGTCCCAGAATGATATTGGTATCAAATAACTTTCCTGATCATCTGTATAGAGCAATGAGTCTCTTTTACCGAGTAATATTTAACTACACAGTAGCACAGCACCTCTCTTTCTGAGCAAGTACCATTGACTTCATATGTGCCTTTGGAGCTGCTTCTCTGAATTTCATCTGTCTTATTGTATATTGTGTCCAATATTTTACAATTTTATAACCGCCCTCAGAAATACATCTTGACAACCCTCAGTCGCTGTTGGAAATGCTTACTATCCAGCCCTCATATAAAGCAGACTTTACATGTGAGTCTGGTGATCACCTAAATGAGTTCCCAAGTCACCTAGCTTTGCAGCATATTCGGAGTTTGACATGAAAGATAATTTTGAGATGTGTTGATTCTCGGCTCCACACAGAAAAGAAAGAACCAAACACTAACACTAGGATATTTCTAGACAAGGAATCTGAAGCAAAGATTAAAGGTGATAGATGTATAGACTACACCACCAGCAGAGCTAGGACCTACCTGCACCCCGTTTTATTGACATAGACCCGATTCCCTGTCAGGAAAGCTACATGGCTGCTGTAATTTTTTGTAAACAATTGGATAATAAATTATATTAGTAGGAAAGCTACAGGCAAATCCTTCATTAATTGGTGTTGAATCAAAACTATCAAAGAAGCAGCATGTAACAGACAAGTGATTATGTTGCTCAAATGTCATTCCTTTTATGTGTGACAATTTAATTTGTTTAACTTTTTCATCAAAGAAAAAAGAGAGGCAGTATTTCCTTCTCTGAAATGTATTACTTCACCTATTTCTGCTAGATCTTATTTTTTCCAAATGAAATATATTTTTTAGCTGCCACCACACAGGCACCCTTTTCAGCACTATTTAATCCAATTGTGTCTTGCTGAACTCCTGAGGATGCTGCTGGGTTATATAGTGACAGTGTCTGTTCTCCAAAGTACTTCAAACCCTCTTTTACATACTGCTTAATACCTGCTTTTTTATAGTTGGATAGCTACTCGGAGTTGTCACTGATGCTTCTTAAAATATTTTTCAGGACAGAATAGAATAAGGTGAGAGCTCTTTATGTGTTTAAAGGTTCTTCCTGAGGTACTGAATTTAGTGCGCCATAACCTAGATTAGAAAATTTCTCTAGACTTCCTACCAATGTACTCTACTATTGTATCACCAGCAAATTCTGCCACTTAGTTATCGTGAGCTCTTCAAAGTAACAGCTGATTTTCTGGAAGCAATACTAGCTTACACATTTTAAATTTTTTTTCAAGATATTATTTATTTCTTCTATTTGTTTTTCACCTCCTAATTCAGCAGTGTACTGGAGGTATGTCCAGAGGCACTGGTATGGAGCAGTTCTTCCCTGAGTGCAGTCTGAACCACAACAGTGGGTTTTTTTTTTTAATTTTATGACCAGCAATCTCTCATACTACTTTTTTCAGAGACCCTGTATAAAAACTTCTAGAAATGTAAAATGGTTTTTATTCGTGACCTTACTAATTCTTTGACAGAATTCTGTTTGTGGCAGCAAATTAACACTTACACAAGATGCTTTTTTGACCTAATTTTACATTTTTCTTAATTTTTCTCACCGAGGATTTTTCTAGGTTCTCATTTCTCTGTAATTTGCAAGATGACCTTCAGAGCCCTTTTACAGCCAGACTCACAAATAATAGTTAAATTTTATAAAAATAAATTGTGCAACTTCAGTATCTCAACTGCTGCAATTTTCAGTTCCTGTAGAGCACTTATTTTTAGAGCAATTTATGCTGGTGCTTTCCAAAATGTATCTTTCTCTTTTTTTTGTCAGCCTACAGGTGGAGACGTGGGAAATGTTAAACACCAAGTATAGGCTGTGTCTTTCCCAGTCTCTCTTATGCAAAGAAATCAACCTGTATCTTTTGATTTTATACCCTGTTGGTCTAGCTAACCAGCCTCTGCCAAAGACCATCACCTAGCTTGAGGAAGTTCTTCTTTTATCACAATGTCTTAAAAATTTCTCTTTATTTTTCCCTATTTGTTCTTTAAATTTCCTCACAGACCTCAGAATGTTGTTCTACCATAAATGTTTATGGGAAACTCCTACTTACTTTGCCAGTGAAACAAAGGCAGGATATAACCCTAACTCTGGTGTTCTGAATTTATATTCTGTTCTATTATTGTCACTTGAGTTGGATTTCCATTTTATTATGGGATTATTATTTTTTGGGGGCCTGAACATTCCCTTGTACCTCGCTGTATTTCTCACCTTCTTGATTCCTAATTGTTCCAGTATATACATACATTCTCTGAGTCTAATAAGGTACTTTTAAAGAACCTCCGTGCTGCTTCTACAGATTTTAATTTCCTAACTTTCCCCTTCAGGCTATTTCTAACTTCCTCAATATAAAAATCTTCCTTTTTTTTGAAAAGTACTGTAATATTATTACCTCATGGTAGGATCCCATGGGAGGATGTTGAACTTAATTATATTATGGTCACTTTTATGTAGTGGTTCAGCCGCGTTAACTTCCTGAATCAACTCATATATTTCACGCAAGACCTGCATCAAGACTAGGTTTGCCCTCTCAGTATCCCAGAATTCTTGTAACAAATGATTGTCTTTGTTGTCTGTACACTATCCCAGTATTATACTGAGAGAGCTTAAAAATAATGTGCCTTTGATATACATGAAAATGTTACCAGGAAATAACTGTTTATTCAATGCACTTTTAAGAGTGCCTAAAGTCTAAAGGGCTTAATTGTCAGTGAAACCACATGGAGTTTTTTAAATTCAAATATTCCTTCTTTGTGCATGAATCAAACTCTATGTTTGGGAGGTCAGTTACACGTCTAACTCTGCGCGTGTTGCAATTCATGTCTGTGCTGCCTGAATTCTTGCAGGTTAAATATCCTATGGTTAGTTAAATCAGAAAATGCAAATTACTGCTTCTCCCATGGCTGAGAGCCTAAGCTTATGGAAACAGCAGTTGGTGCCTTATGTTATTAAAAAACCCCCTGAAATCCAAACTGTAAACTAATGATTTTGTGACCTGTAGTAAATAGAAACTGTGACACCTTACAAGTGAAAGCACGTTATGATGTACAGTAATGCATCTCAAGAAATCAGTTGTTGTTAGCTAAGATTCAGCTGAAAACAAACTAGTAATGAACTGTATGGTAGTTTTGAAAAGCAGATTGAAATACGGTTTGTCTTTGAACTAGATCCACTGCTTCTCTGAGCTTATAAACATGACTTTGAAAGAATGCACACTGTTTTCCTGATTAGAAGTCCCTTTTCTTTTTATTTTCCATTACTCATTTATTTCAATCCCAATTTTAAAATCTAGCTCATTAGAAAAGCATTCTCAGTAACAGAAGTTGAAACAAATACAGACATGTGTATCCTCGTTCAGCACAGTGCAAGACAGCTATTACTATTACATGTTATAATAACACTAATATTTGTCTGTACTAGACTAAATTTCTTTATTCTTTTAAATCCCATAGTGATTAATGTAACTTTTTCTTAAATTTGCCAAGTGAGAAATGTTTGCTTCATTAATGTCACAATTTGTGGTTCCCATTTCAAAAGAAAGCTAAAAATAATTTCTGAAATAGTGTGTCTTGCTGATATAAATACAGTTAACTTATATTTTTGCAACTTCCAGGATTGTTTCACTTGTATAAAGCAGTAGAAGTATTCTGCTCTTTCCATTTTTCTTGTACTATAAGAACCAAGAAAGCAGGGATTTGTTTAGCTCATTGGCTCCATTTATCCTGAGCCAAGACCATGATCTTGGAAACCCTGTAACTTGGCTGAATCCAGTACAAAGTTCTTTGCAAAAAGCCAGTGCAATTAGAACAGCACAGTGTATGTTCAGTCTCAAAATTAAGACGATAAAGTTTCAAACAGCTAGAACTGAAACACAGAGTATCTTGGACTCAAGACCTTTAATCAGTTAAACACAAACCCTAATTCCACTAGTTTCTGATCAAATGAAGAATTATGTAGTTGAGGACAGCATTAAGAAAACACTATTTACCTTTTTGCAAATGGGCAGAATTAACACTGGAAACAAGGAAACTTAATGGGAGAAGTGCAGTCCAGCCTCAGGAGCTTCTCTGAATATTGCAGGCAGAGTGATATTATAATACAAGCAATACCCTTTGCACTTTCTATTTTATCACTGGTTACTGCTAAGTGACAACACACATTTGCTAACCCAGTCCGCACATTGCAGAGTCTGTTTTGAAACCTGGTGCTTCATTTTTGGAGCTGGTTTTTTTTTCCGAAAACCTCTCTTTCACTGCATATCTAGTACATCAAAGGTGAATAAGATATTATCTTCATTTTCTACGAAAACATCTGTAATTAGTATTTTGATGAATTATAGCACTTAAGAATATCGAAGAAATCAAACCCAGTCCTAAGGATTCTAGTTCATTATGTTTCATTTCACCTTCTAAACTGTTCACTTTGTTGAGGGTTGTTGAAGGTAGACTTTTGTTTTATGGAACAAAGGTAGGAATTCTCAGACCTTATTAAAGGATAATTTTAGCAGTGCTCAGATTGAGAGTAGATTGGTAGTTTCTTTCATGCATTTTGTTTGGTTTTTTTTTTTTTTGGACCATTCACATAAAGCGACTTCAGTGGTTACTAGTTAGTAAGTAGCCAATTAAGTTAATTTCCCTTAGTCATTTGCCACTATTTTTTCCTGTGAATACTTACTCCTGGAAGTTGAAATACTTATGCAGGTAGTTAAATATAATAAAATCTATACACGTTGATAAAATGTGTATAAATTTTATACTAAATAAAGTATTATATGAATTGTATTGAAATATGTTCTTTTTGTACTTTTATTTGTGCCACACACATATTTAACATGCTATTTCAAAACCTGAATTATTAAAAGGTCCATATAATTTGTAATGAGAATGCAACTGTAATTTGTACAAGAAGTGCAAATTGTTGCAAGTTGCAAAATACTGACTCATTAAACTACAGCAAAAACAGTTTTGTATGCTTCTGCTTCAAGAACTGAAATTACTCTTAAATTAAGTAATCAATTACACATTTTTTTACCAAGCGTTTGCAAATAAAGGGTTTGATCCAATTTTATCTGTGGCCTTCCCAGCCCCACAGGCCTTTGGAGAAACATGGATACTGCCTGTGAATTAGTTTTGGTTTGTCTCAGTGAGGAGCAACCCCGCGGAGGCGGTCAAACCCAACAGAGGCTAGGTTCTGTTGGGCAGTTCCTTAATATTCTCTATTTCTGGATTTGTCTGTTGCTTCAAATGTTTGACGTGACATTTGGAACTTCAACGTATTTGGCAGGGCTGTGCTCTGTAACTGTAGGGGTGACTTTGAGTAATCTCATAGGTGGCTTGTTAAGTTTTATTTGAACTTACGGACTTATTTACACGCACATACATATGCTAGTTAGATGAGACCACTGACTTTGTGCTCTTGCCCTCAAAAAGTCACTATAGCAATACTGTCCTGACAATAATGTCCTGTTGTATCCTGTAAGGCAGTTACTGGGGAGGAAAATAGCAGTAATGGAAGCTGCCAACATTTTGTGTTGCCTTCCTTCTAATCTGAACTTTTACTTATTTGACTAGATATTTAAAGTGTTCAAGGTTTAGTGCATACATTAACATACCTAAATGTTATCTGATACTTAATAAGGCAAGTCAACAGTACTTAGTCACATCTTCAACTAGGCTCCTGTAAGGTGACAATATTATTTTACATTCACCAGCTACAAGTAAGCATTCAGTTTGTAATGGGAAGGTATCTGTTTTCTTTAAGGAAGAGCTTGAAACGATGTCCTGAGAGGAGCTAATTTCCTTCTAATGTGGTTCCTTATGAAAACTGATCACACTTCTAAAAAATGATACAAACACGTCAAGTATAAGTAAGTACTTTTCTTACGTAGTTTGATATAAAAAAAATGTCTTTTCTCCTTCACAAAACAGTGTGACTCAGATCCGTTCACCTACTAGCACTTCTGGTATGTTGCCTCTAGGCTGTTGCAGTGATTGAGAATGTAGCTGATAAAGATTCACATAGTTTTTAGGAATGTCAAAAATACAAAAGTTTTGGTGATTTACTCCCTCTTTTATTTCTTTTCAAGGCATTCAGTTAGTATAAAAATAGTGATTATTACATGAATTAAAGTTGTTGCAATTCAGCTGTATTTTTTTTTTTGCGATTCAATGCCAGTGAAGATGGATCAAGGTTTTAAAAAGTATCTGCTGTAAATTAAAAACAAATGGTTGAAAGTATTTTGCAGACCTCTCTCCCACAGATTGTATATTCCATTTTCCAAATTAAATCTAAGAGAGAGTATTACTTTATTGAGATTTATGGAATAATTTCTTTTAAAATTCCAGCAATATGAGAATGCAGGCAGACACTGACAGTGAACAAAAATAAGTGTCAGCTACTAAGTGGTTTCATCTTTTGGAGGGGTTGGGGGGTTTTTTTTGGTAATGGGAAAAATTAGTTCTGACTGGTTTTTAAAACTAAAATGATATATAAACCATTAAATTAGGGACAGATCATTTGTCCAGTTTAACTGCAAAGGGGATAAAATGGGTGGAAAACATGATAGTATTACCAATGCTGTGTTGGAGGAAGTGTTCCTCCTTCAATACAACTTGCTGATCCTGTCTAAGGAATAGGACTTAAGAGCTTCTGAGAAAATGTGTGTCAGAGGATATAGAGGAAAATTGTTTCATGGCATCTGGGGGAAGTATATCTAGGAATAGTAGTTGGGCTGTATTAACTACGAAAGTATATATGTTGTTCAATTTTTAATCTCCTTCAAGACAAAGACATGACCCATTTTCTGTATGGCACAGTACAAGGAATATAACACCAGAGGAAAACACGTAGCTGTGATGGACAGGAAAGTAAATGGAAGAAGTCTCAAGGACACAGTGCTGGTTTTGAGAGCTCCAGTACTTCATGGGTTCCCTGGAGAATTCTAGGACCTCAATACGGATTTTGGGGTGTCCAAGAGCTTAAGGAGATGATGAATCCTGGAGCCTTAGTGGACGGTTAAACCTCCTCCCATTAAAGAAAAACATGTGGCTGAAACTGTGTTGGCTAAAACCCATGGAATTTTCTGCACAACTTTATTCCTTCTTTGCCATTTTGTGTTGGATATCATGACCTGCCTGCTATATTTCAGCAAACGCAATAATTTCCTTTTAATTAGATAATTACCATGTTATTCATTGGTTTTGATCACTTCTAAATTCAGCTTTTGGTTTTAACAAATGCAGTTTCAGAAGATGATGGATTTTTACATTTTTAAAACCGCTAAATGTTCAAAAAGGATTTGTACATATAACAAAATTAAAGTAGGGATTATCTAGCACTGTGTGTGGGATACAGCTATAATCTATACAGTGCATGGAAAAGAAACTGGCATTCTCAATTGCACTGCACACATCTCAGTAATAACAGGGTATAAGGCATACAATTTCATGGAACACCCACAATGAAAATTATTCTTTCCAAACAGAGAATTGTTTTGGAATAAGTTAGGTTAATTGGCACCATGGGATTCCTCTCAAGGAAACACAGAACATTAAAATCTACACATGTGCATGTAAAATGATAAAGTATTATCTTCTTTCCCCTCTCAGCTCCTCAAATCTAAGACACGCTACCCAAAATCAACAGAAATGATTATGTTTTGTTGATTCGAATTTCCTCAGAATAAACTGGCAATTCTTCATCTGGTCAGCTTACAACCTGAGAGTCACTGCACTGTTCCACAATTGCTAGCTTTACATATGGTTATCTAGTGCAGTCTCTCACACAAAAATAGAGGTCTCTCGAGCTTTTGGCACATGCTTTTCAGAACTGTAAGAATCTTTATTTTCAGTGCAAGCAACAGAGCTATATGGTGGTAAGATACAGCCTCTTTCAAAGGACTGTTCTGCCCTATTAGGATGAGAACCAAAATCTGCAAATGGTTAATGATAAATCTAGGCACATTTCACTGTCATTATATAGTCCTCACTTAAAACACTGATTGTAAATTTCATTTCTGAATACAGTTGAAGTATATTAAGTCCTCACAGAAGTATGATCACCCTCTCAAAAATCATAAAGAACTTATCACTAAGAAACAAACAAATCTTCCTTTTCATCAAGGTGTCTGAATTCTCATCCAGGCTGTTGTGCTGCGTGCATTGCATCTATTTCATTAATGTTTAAGGTCGTTATAAATGAGGACATTCTACTTGTTTGTTTGGGTTTTTTTTTTAAATGTCCTGTTTGGGGCCATTTGCATACCTTAACCATTATTTCTTTCCTAGTTTTCTGCCCCAATTACGCCAAGGCATATAAAACAAATTAACTGTGATTCCTAGTGGCCAGGTCACAGGTGAGGTGTGGCCTCGGAAATGACGTCTGTTGTGCTGCAAGTCTGACTGCAGCTCTTCTGACCTCTTGAGTGAGTGAGAAACCCCTGTGTCCTGTGAGCCCACATGACTTCACATGCAAGTCCTGTGCTGAAGAATAATCATCATTTCCCTCTGCAGTCTCCAGTGGAAAGCTGAGGTGTATGTTAGTTGCCTTGTCATTTTTGGAATAACAGACAACATAGCATTTCAGCTTCTCACCAAAGATGTCCTAGAGTCTCCCCTGTCATAATGTGAAAGTAGAGTTCCAGAACACCAAAGAATATCCCAAAACATATCACTGTTATATGCGAATAATTGTATTTCCCTTGCCACTCTGCCTGGACCTATGCAGGTGTCTGAAATGGACTTGCCACTTAACTAGTCTTAATTAGAAGTACAGAAGCAAGACAGCAAATAGAATTTACGCTTAGCATCAGTGGAATTAATTGTAGGATGAAATGAAAATGAAATATTACACTGTTCATAATAGGATATGTGTCATATTTATATTCTATACTCTAACATTGTTATTTTACAGCACTACCCCTATTCTTCATAGACAGATGAGAGCTTGGTCTGGTACAAAAAAGAGGGTTTACTTTCCAGACTTTTCATATACAAAGTTTCTGAGTAACTCTGAAGGGTTACTGTTGGGTTGAAGGCCTGTTGGGTTGTAGAAGGAAGAAATTTAGATTATTTGTTTCCTAAAGCCAGGAGCAAAGTACATCCTTCCACTGCTCCCTTTTCTCTCTATGCATCAAAACTTTCCCATTTGGGACTAACTGGTCACAAATTTAGTAGCCGCTATAAGTTTGGCTTAATAGGGAGCAAAAAGCAGCAGATAACGTTTGCCAAGAGCATAACCTTGAGCTTAGTGGAGGAAAGCCCAGCTTGCTCTGTGATGTCAAGGCAAAAAAGTTCAAGAAAGGTTCATCGATTTCACCGTATATTGTCCACATAAGAATTAGAGGAAAATAAAATGATTGAAATTACTGGACTTGGATGGAAGGGTTAGCATGGACTGTGTGAATTGTGGGTCTTTTGTCAGTAACATAAATCCTGTGGGTATTGATGGGCAGTGTATCTGTAAACCTAGGTCTGTACTGTACGTCTCCACTGTCAAGAGGAATATGTGAAGAGTTTTATCAATGGTAGTACTAAGCATACAATGCAGCAACAGTCTGATTCAATTCATACACTAATTTTTAAATATATTTTATCACTGATGTATTGTACTGCAGCACTCCCCACTGCAAAAGCTGCACAACCTATTATAAGCCCCTTGAAACGTGCTGTAACAGTGCTGGAAGTGGTATTTTTTTTATTTTTAAATTTGTATTTTATATTGAATGACCTGAGCAACATGTATTCATGTGATTAAATGTTATGTTGTGATACAAAAACTGAAGGCATAGTAGAAGTTTCACTACTAATCCTGCATTCCTGCAAAAAGGTGCTTATGGTGACAAGGTGCTCATTTGACCCTGAGAAGTTCTGAAATAATTGGCTCGTAGCAGCATAGTTAGCATATTTATTACCTGACAGTCTACTTTCATAGCCTTATACTGAACATACGAATTGCTGTGTTCCACAGCACTCTTCATGGCACCACAGAAGACTCCTACCTGAATCACTGGATCACTCACAGAATCATAGAATCGTTTAGGTTGGAAAAGACCTTTAAGATCATCAGGTCCAACTGTTAACCCAGCACTGCCAAGTCCACCACTAAACCATGACCCCAAGTGCCATATCTACATGCCTTTTAAATACTTCCAGGGATGGTGACTCAACCACCTCCCTGCGCAGCCTGTTCCAATGCTTGATAACCCTTCTGGTGAATGTTTTTTTCCTAATATCCAATCTAAACCTCCCCTGGCACAATGTGATGCTGTTTCCCCTTGTCCTGCCACTTGTTGCTTGGGAGAAGAGACCGACACCCACCTCACTACAACCTCCTGTCAAGCAGTTGCAGAGAGCAGTAAGATTCCCCCCCTCAGCATCCTTTTCTCCAGACTACACAACCCCAGTTCCCTCAGCTGCTCCTGATACTCCTGAATAAGACTTTGCAGGACTGAAAGTACTTGCGTACTGATGTAGAAACTAACCAACACGCAGTACGGAATATACGTAACTTTAAACTCTTCTTAAAACTATTACGTGGAAATTATGCTGAGTGTACACTTTAAATAACTGTTGTCATATATTTATGTATTTCTTTCACTGCAAAGAGAATAGGCTGCTAAAGTATTTACAAGGAATTATATAGGAATATAGTTTGTAAAAAACTTCGTGAATTAAGAAGAATAAATAAACTAGTCTTACTGACTAATTTGAAAGTAAGATGAAATAAAAAGGTGATTATGGCTTAGGATTTTACATGATTCTGACAAGGAAAACCACAGTCTTGGAGTAGAGAAGGTGGTGATGGAAGTCAAGGGGTCTAATTCATATATTCTTAACAGTGATCTCCAATACCATTTCATTGAGATTTTCTGTCCCTTTTCCCTTTCCTTCCCTTCCCTGCCCTTTACTTCCTCAGAAGCTTTGCCCTTTATCACAGTGATCTCATGAGATGTACTAAGGGTATTTTATTACTAGCTCAAGAAACAAAGAAGAAAAAAGAAAAAAAAAGAAAAAGAAAGACCTCTACACAAGTACAAGTGGTAATTCTGTAACAGCAATGTTAAGGATACCTATTTTGTAGGGGATTCTACCTGAGGCACTATGTGAGGTAAAGTACAACAGAATGCAGCCATTCTTGCTGGCTGCACAATTTATGACCCTGTAGTCAGCAGATACACACCAGAGCTATACCAGAGCTTGGTCACCATCAAAAAAAGTAGCAATAAATGGAAAATAACTTCAGGATCAGCGATGACAAGCAACTGAACACGAAGCCCAACTGCAATACCATGCCTAAAGAGGTAGTTCAGTGGGTGGATTTATAAGTAGAAAACTACCATGTAACTACAGGGACTTGATTTCACCATTGGCAGTAATAAGATGTAAATCTGGCTACTTTATACAGTTCTGAGGTCCTTCAATTTGAAAGGATATTGGGAAGTTGAATGATTGTAAGGAAAGACTGCAAATATAATTTAAGGACTAATAGTTCAGCCCTAGAGCTATTTAGCTTTTCAGGAAGTATTCTGAAATGTGATTATAGGACTTAACTCCCAAGAGAAGTGGTAGGCTCTTCCTTTTTTGTTGTTGCCAAATCATACCTTGATGCCTTCCTTTCTCAACAATATATATTAGACAATACATGTTTTTGGGCTCAGGAGACAAAAGAGTGAGTGAAAATTGATGTAATAGGTTGTGTTACATTTTATAATGGCTGCTACTAATCTAAAGGTTTCCAAATCTTAGGAAATAATACAGTTAGTATGATAAAATACAGCCACCAGAGTAAGGAAATTTGGAGAACTGCTACCACATTCAGCATTTTTGTGTAAGTTACATACAATCTTGAGTACAAGGTGACTGATCTTGTAATAATATATTCAGCACTGCTACCTCTCAAGAAATCATTAAATTCAAGTATTTAGAATGTTTTGATCCTTTTTTTTTTTTCTGCTGAGTGCATTATGGGATAGAATTATAGTTGCCCGATACTTTTAAAGCATTTAATTATTTTGCCTGATTTTTTAACAATACATTCAGATACATCAGGACTATTTTTTCTTGATAATTAAGTTCTTAAACATCAGTGAAATCAAAGTATTACCAGTTCAATAGCTTCTCATTTAAACTTTCTGCCGCTCTTCTACTTGGCAGTAGTTTAAAACAAAAAGAAAATAATGGTAGTGAAAATCAGTCCGCAAGGAAAAATGGGGACTAGTATTTTCATTAAAAAATTGTCTTTGCTACATAACTTCGAAGGAACAACTGTAAAATGTTGCTCTGTGACTAACAGCTCTCTTCACCACAACATAATGGAGCAGTAAATCACCAGAACAGGGAAGCAGACTTCTAGTTTTGGTGGTTTGTTTTTTTTCTGGTAAATGCTTATTCTTTTCTTCTACACACATGCCACATACTCAGGGTACTTAGTAATATTAATAGGCACAGGTGATGGAATCAGTATTTTCTCCACTACGCTGGGCTGGCTATATATCCCTAAATACTTGAGCCCAGGTGCATGTCCTAGATTTGAGTTCCAGGTGCATGTCTCACTCATATCCTTACTCAACTTTGGGCCAAGACCAAGGCACACAGCTTCCTTCTTTTCACCACATTCTTGAGATAGGGAAGAAAAGGATAAGTATGCACACATACTGCAATACTTATGTAGCCAGTGTGACATAAAATACATTGGAGAGGGCCACTGATGTTGAATTAGCAACTCCTTCATTAAGATACATTCATGGCTTCCAAAAACTAAGTTGAAAAATCGAATACCAAAAGTATTCCTGCTAATCGTGCTGTCAAAGAGAATTAGAAATTGGGAGATGTGCAGAGAAAAACTGTTTCTCAAGTTCTTCAGAGCTGGTTTTTTATTATTATTTAACCTTCAAGAATCCTTCAATTTCCTCTTGAGTAGGGCTTCCAGGAAGCACAAGTTACCATCATCCATTCATGGCATCTCTCTCTGTTATGAAATACTTCTACAAGCTTGTGCTAATTCCTTCTGAGATACTGGCTGCATATAAAATTACCACCTCTTCTCTTTCATTAGAACTCCTTAAAATTAAATCACATAACTGTCAGTAGATTTTACCGCAGAAACAATTTTCAAGCAGAGACCTCAATGACTTCAAGAAACATTAAAAGCCAATGGACAAATAAAACATATGCATCATGTTGTACCACTCTTCTTGATTTCCATTTATATCTACAGACCTTCACAGGAGTGACTGACAAGAAGCAGCTCCAAATAATCCTATTTATGTGCTTAAGTTAGCAGGAACAGTGAAGAAACCCTACAAGCTTGCTCACAGCAATGTTAGGGCCTCCAAACGAATTTCATCCACACAGGGACCATTAGTTCTATTAGAGGAACAAAACAGCATCTTCTTAGGAGGGTATCATGGGTGATTGCTATATAATGCAGTCACCTCTCCTCCTCTGTTTTTGTACAGTGTTTTCCTCCTTGTCTGACTGTCAGTGCTGTGATGAGTGAAAATGTTGTTAGTGAGATCAGAACTAAAGTTCAGGAGTATCTTTGTGAAGGAAATAAGTCGCTTCTGTTTCTTGGTTATATCAGCCTCCAGGCAGTTTTAAGTATATTCTTTGGAAAATCATCATGCAACAGATTTGCTGCTTTGTGACAATGTAACAATTTATCACTCCTAAATTTCCTCTTCACAGTAGAAAAAGAGAGAAAATCAATGACCGCTATTTCATTCTATCTATCAACATTAAAAATATCTTATTGGGATAGCTGTCCAAAATGCTTTTTAGAGGCATCAATGCAAATTACCTGTCATTCAACCATAGCTGCATAATTTATTTTTTTTTACTTGATACAACATATATCTGTCAAAGTTTGAAAAAATAGTTTTGCTATTGTCACTAGAGTTAAGTATTTGTTCATATTTCGGATACAGAAAAGAAATTAAGAGAAAATTCTATTTTCAGACACTTGGGTATAAGAGACAAAAATTTTACACTTACTTTTAGGGAAAAAAAATTGTTTGCCCTTTCTGGCTACCATTGCTCCTAGGTTGGAAAAGGTGAACAGTTTTTGTTTACTTCAATGAAGAGTCTCTGTGCTAATTCAAGAGTAACATTATATGGATGAGTTATACAGGAATTGACTAGATGCTTGGGTTAACATCTACGAATCTGTGTAAATGAACAGGGGACTCAAAAAAGGCAACATGTTACCTTGGCAAAACACTTCGCTGGAATACAGAGACCTAATGTTGATCAGGGACAACTGAAATTTCGTTGATTTCATTTTACTTTTTCACATATACCACTATATAAGAAGAATCAGGCACATCAAGCAAAATGTATACATTCAAATTAATATATCTGACGCTCCAAGCATTTCTTGAGTAGGCACAGAGAACACATTCGGCGCTTCTCGCACTTTCCTTGTGGATGCAGTATTTTAGATAGTGTCAGGGTTTTTTTACTTGCTGGCTGTACAGTATCTGCACTGCCTGCTGGAAAATTATCTATCCACATAGTATTCTCCATTACTGATTTCTAGTTTTACAGTGTACAACAACTAAGTCAAATCAAATACCCTTCAAGTAGTCTATTTTCATGGAATAATTGCTACTGTTCTCACAGTGATCTCCCATCCTTATAAGTAAAAGACCATGGGCAATGATTATAGGAATCAGACTGCAGGGGATAAACGTAAAAATGTTTTAAACCCCCTTGCTTTAAAGCTACCACTTGGATTATGTGAGTTTTGTTTTATTCTATTTATTTATTATTTTCTATAATATACTCATTCCTCAAATTCTTTCCCCTTTCTATTTAAGAGCTGGAGTATTGCTTCTAGGCACATTCCCTTTCTCCTTACCTGTGAAGTACATAAAGCCCCCGTTCTTGCCAGCCTGCATTAAACACTGCAATACAATTACCCTCAGTCACTGGACTGTTATCTCACGGAATTGAATTAGACTTTGTAGCTTAGAGAACATCAACTTATTTACACAAAATGTTATAGTTGAAACAGGTCCAGTTTAGAGTACTATATGATGGTTAGGGTAGTAAAGACTAAAAAGATCACATCACTGATTTAAAACAGAACTAAAAGTTGAATCTGAATCAGAGGGTAGCTGTTGAGAGTCTTATCAAGCAGGCTGTTGCTTATTCAGAAGCATGGAAAATCAGTTTCCCATTTAGTCTTGCCTCTAATTTCCAGCTGTAAAAGTTTCCTCAAGGAAGGTTTGTTTGGGACTGATAGCAGTTCTGTGGAAATTTTCAGTGTCAGTTTTTCACAAGTACAAGCTATCAGAATTTCCGGTTCAGAAATATAAACCAGCCTTAGACTGATGTTCAAAAATACCCCTGAGAAGTCCCTTCTGTTTTTGTGTATTGAACGTAGTGGTTACCTACAGAGGCAGAAAAGGAAGTGTTCAGGAAATAACAGAATCATATAAATGGCTATTTTCCTGAAAAAGGTGTAAAGTATTTCATTTTTCTCTCTCTAACGCAAACCAAAACCATCTTCCTCTCAGAAAAAGACTATCTTAATTGGCTTATTGCCCTTATAGCTGAAATACAAAATATTTAGTTAGTATGTGCGATGAATTTTGAATCAACATAGGTTGTCACAATTACTATTTATGATTATTCTCTCAAGAGTATGTCAGTATATCTTTCATCCATGAAGGCTTTCTAATATATAGTCCTGACTGTTCTATGCAAAACCTGATTAAAATTTAAATTTGCTTTATATATCTAGATTTTACTTGCATTACCACTCTAAAACGTGACCAAAAATCAACATGGGACAACACTTACGACATTTCTAAAGCAAAATATCGCCCGACAGACTTAAGTACTTACCCGATACCTAGACGTAATTTCTTACCTCTACCCTCCAGTGTATTCCCATCAGTGCCCACTCACCCACCATTCACTCCCCTGACCATGGAAGTCTTCCCATTAAACACAATGAAAGCTGTTGCACCAGCCCACCCGCATATCTGAATTTAGAGGGTCAGTCCCTTTTTACGTGCATCTCAAATACATGCCGTTTTAAAGCAGCCTCCCACCAAGGGCAGCTTGTGCCACATTTGAGGTTAAGCTCCACTGCCCCTTTCCCGGGGTCCCTGAGCACTCCCAGGCCCCCTCCTGCGTCCAGCTCCTGGGGCATTGCTGAGCACCCGCAGGGCAGGAGAGGCCCTGAGCTCCCACTGGAATCGCAGCAACACTTGGCTGGATTCAGTGGAGTGAAAATGAACCCAAAGAATGAAAATATAAAGAAAATGTTGTGGGATGCTGATGTTGGATAGTTTCTTCTGAATTTAAAGTGAGGGGAAAATTAAGGGAAAGAGAAAAATATTATGATGGTTGTTATATGAAGCGCTGTTTTCCCTTCCTGAAACAAGGAAGTTTTTACTTCTTTGCCAGATAGAACTGCAGCATCTGTTGTCATGGCTCTTCTCTTTTATAACTTAAATTAAAATAATTTCTGAAAAAACATTTCATCCCTTTTCCCCCTTATACGGGCTAAAATTTAAACAGGTAGAGATAAGCATAAAATCCAACCTTTATTCCACTTTGAACTAGCTTGTGTATATCCAGAAAAGGTTCTTTGAGTATGTCTCCTTCAGGACTGAAAATCTTCACATATCCTTCTTTCTCAAGAATAAAGAGGCGATGGGATCCATCCCCGCAATGTACTGCTCCGACAGGCTGCCTTAGTCCACTCACAACCTCCTGAATACAGAAGCAGTTGTGCTTGTGTTTTCTAAAAAAATTTAAAAAAATAGTGAGAAATTTCTTCTTTCTTGTAACCATGACACAACAATGTCCCTAAAAGATAAAATTATTGTTCTGGAGTGATATTAAAAACACACTTATACAATCCAGAATAAATTATTTCCTTGAATGTATGCAAGCAGCTAATACAGCAGAAAATCAATTTGAACTTCATTTGAGCAAAATTTGGTTTGTATTCAAGACAGAAAATTAATTCATCTTAGATCTGAAATTTAAAGGAATAGGAGAGAAAAAATTTGGTAAAGAAAGAGAACAGTTTATAAAGACAAAATTTCTACCGTACAATAAATAGTAAATTCTAGCAATTTGACAAAATTTGGCCTCTAAACGCCATTTAAAAATAATGACTTATGATGGAAGAATCTAATTTAATTATTTTCACAAAGAAAAATAAATGAGTGAAATAAATTAAAAATAATGAAATAAGTATTTTACTAATAAACTTACTGTAGTTGTTTAGTAATATTAAATTCAGGTAGAAATGACTTCCTAGAACTCCATGTGATCCACAGGGTGGATCAAACCCGGATTCTAACACCTTTTCAGCAATGCAAATATCAAATGGTACTGAAATTTTGACACTAATGTAACTTTCTCTTTTGATGTACACTAGCAGCAGCAAAAGAAAGTAACATCTGGAAAACACAGCTGCTGAGCATAAGCACACACTGAGCTGTTTCACTGTGAAAACCACAGGCTTTGCTAAGGTTTTTTTTTCAGATTAAACAGCATTTATCTTTATGAACCTGCTGATCTCTTCCTCTTTGTCGTATTCTTCCATGTGGTCCAGGGAGTTAGAAGCTGGCCCTCGCACTTGTTTTCTTGGAAAATCTGGAAAGCATACACCACCATCTTTTCTTGCATAGTAAAAGCAAAACTCATCAGCTGTAGTTTGGAGAAAACCTTAAAAATGCAAAAGAGCATACAAATATTTAGTGTGTTGTCATGTTTGCAGTTTTGTGCTGTCAAACGAATCTTTAAATAGATTATATATTGAGTGGAAAAAGAAGTCATTTTAAACAAAGTGCTATCTGCAAAAAAGGCCTGCTCTGAATAAATACAAACTATTACCTTTTATAGTTTATTCTATTAAACCTTATTTTCAGTGTACTTAAATAAAAATACAAATTAATCCAAAATGACTCTACAGTTCACTCATGAAAACATTAAGAGACAAAGTTCAGAGCTGAGGCTGTGATATGCTTTTCCCTGAATTTAACCCTATTAATCAAGTGTAGTATCTGCTGTAAAATAGCTTGAGCTGCTTTCATTTAACTTTTTTTTAAGTGTCTTGTTGTAGTAAAAATTTCAGTGAAGACTTTGGTAAAAGACACGCAGCAGAGACTTTGTGGAATTCTGGCAGCAAAGGAGAGGTGAATAATTAGCTGCCTCAGAATGCGAGAAGCGCTGCTGAGGACTGCATCGTGCTGACATACGGGTAGGCCTCCGGTTGATTCCAAGCGTTAGAGCGGGTGAACACAGTGTCCTACGGTGAGGTCTGTGTCCTCAGCCCCCGTCCCCTGAAAAGGGGATATCTCTCAAGCTGCATTGGCGCTGGCTTTAAGCTGGCTTGGATGAAAGGCTGTCTTTAGGTTTTAGGTCAAAATGGGAAGGGGTTTGAGGATCCAGGGAAATAAGAAGTTGGTAAATGAGAGCCTCTGAGGAAAAACCCTGCCACTACTGATACTGCATTACGTTTAATGACAGCAAAATTACCTGTTTCTGTCTGCAAACCTATTTCTAGTCATTTCTATCCAGTTTTTAATTATTAGTGTTAAAACTAAGATGATAGAATTTGGCTAGTTATACATGTACTATTTTATAGAACGTTGTTAACATAATATGCCTTAAGTTACTACCTTCATTCCTCTTTGCATTATTGGCATAATGTGTTAGGATGTACTATGGTCCAGGACATAACTCATCGGATACATAGAATTAGCACTTAATTGGAATTAGAGGCCTAATTTATGCATGGCTTTACCACTTGTGAATAATGCAGTAATCCATAGATCCTGGCCATAAAGCCTCTGGCTTACAACGTACAGTAAGAGCTGATCAGGGACAGCTGTGTCTCGTTGGAAAATGCCAATTCCTTAAAAGCAAAGCTTTTTCAGAAACATTATCAGTTTTGACAAAATTTAGTTAACATGATGTTTCTGGTCCAGAATCAAACTTCTGGTCTAAATGAAAAAGAGAGAAACAGACAGTAAACCTTGTATCACTATACTTCAATGTCTTGCAATTAGGGTGTTTCATTAGGAAGAGGAATATTCAGGTCAATGCCCCTCATCTGTCAGGCAAGAGTTTGACCCTAAGTCTCCCATTTCCCAAGTAAATGTCCTAACAACGACTTTATTAGCTATCCTGGGGTGGTCTCTCTGTGGCTTTCTTCATGGAAAATTTCGAAAGAGTTCAATTTCTTCCTTATGTGGAATAGGAAAATTTTTTAGATCCCAGAATTTTTGTGGAGTGGAAAGCCTTTCCCACCCAACTATACTTTTCATATGCATCTTCCTTGAAAAATATTGGAAAAATAACACGACAAAGCCCGCCCTTGGTTTCTATAAAATAGTATCTGGAAACACATGGTAGAGTGTTGTGGTGTAAAAGTTTAATTACCATGATTTGGAGCTTCAGTAAATATCATCTCTGAGGAGCTGGTTTTAATTTATAGTAGTTATTTGGAGAAAATGGGAGATATAATTTCAAGTGGAACAACCGAAGAGGAACTCTGATATAATCACAGAGTAGTATTCCAAGGCTTGTAGATACAATGCCAAAATCAAAGGTAATCTAAAATCTTGCTGTTGAATTATTTGACTTAAGAATACAGAGTTTTTTCTTTAATAGTTTATTTCTCTAGGCACAGTGGGTCATTCAAGAAAATGTAATAGCAAATTAGAGGTGTAGAATTTCTAAGCATTTCTAGAATTTTCGAAGTATTCCATCTACTATTTACTAAAGATAAACTACTCTTGGCTTGAATGTTATCTTTAATCAGAAGAACTGAGAGCATATTATGATCCTATTGTTTACTCAGTACATATTAATTTCAAATAATAATGGACATAAACTGTCTTGATTAGTGCATTATGCAATGCCTTTTCTTATATGTAAGACAAATCTTTTTTCCCTAAGAAATATTTCATCGCGCACTTAAGTACATGTTGCACTGCAGTTGCCTTTTGGTATTTAGCAAACCCATCAGCAGGTTCCAACAAAGGATAAGGCTTATGTTCTGTTTTCCTTAGAAATGCTAGTAAAAAATTGGGTTTGAATTAAACTATGAAAATCAGTCAGTAAATTTCTAAAATGTTGTGTTACTGAAAGAAATGTAACCTCTCTAAAGACAGTTTCACCTGTGTATTAGGGATGGAATTTTGTTCTACAAAAAACACAGTAATTTACAAAAAAAAAAAAAAAGAAATCTGCTTGTGTTATGTATGTTAGATTCAACATACTAACAGCTTCAACGAAGACAGAGAAGTATTTGCTTCTACTCTCTTATCTGCTTGTAGCCATTTAATGTTTTATTTATCATGCTTAGATTGTAAGGTCTTTAGTGTAGAGTTTGCCATTTTGTTCAGTGTTCGTACAGTGTCCAGAAGAATGGTCCCTGCCAAGCACCCCTATGCAGTAAAATTGTTTGGAGAGAAAAAAAAAAGATCATTTTGCTCAGTCGGATTTTATTCAAATGCAGCTCTGTCACTCTCCTCTATGAGAATTATGCCTAATACGGACTGCAACATTTGGTCCTGTGTGAATTTCTGCACTTACTATATTTTGAAAGACTTATACATATCATTACAAATTTCCTACCAGCTGTGTATGTGTTGACAGAGCAGCGCCCGTGTTAACAATGAAAACTGAAATCACAAAGGAAGATAAAACATAATGTTTAAGTGTTGCATGTGTCAGGTTTTGCACAGGCTTACATTTCTATGCTTTTGAAACTTTCTGTCTTCCAAAACTACAGACTTTTCAGTTAAGGCAGTTACAGTGAAGGCTCTCTGTGTTCATCCTTATAAAAAACTGTAGGAATATGTTGCATGATATCAAGCCTTTTCAAAGGAAAACTCCTGCTCTCAGCTGATCCTCACCTCCTCTCTCCACTCATACTTGTGGTCAGTTATTCCTCACCTTGTATCTTCCTTTTTATACCACCTTCACCAAATTCCACTTTGCTGGAGTCCCGGCTAACCCACCCCCCTGCCTCTTCTCTTTGATATATAATTCAAATGTCCTGGTAGCATTTGTCCCGGTCTTTACAGCAAGCCAAGTTTCTGTTCACTCCCTTGTTTGCACTGCACACAGGATTGAATATCATCCACTCATCTGAGTAGACCTATACTGGTTTAGACAGCATCTGGAGGTCAGGATCACCTGCTTTACTCCTGCTATGATCTTAAGCATACAGTTCAGTATCATGTCAAAGAAGCATTTTCCTGGTTTTGGTGTAGGTTGTTGGGTTTTTTTCTTTTTTTTTCTGATTTGTACTTTTGACAGATAGGTGTGAATTTGTTCACAAAACCCCCACATTCTCCTCTCTCTACTGAACTCTCAGTGAAAACTAAATGAAAGAGGTAATTCCAGACTGATTGTTTAAAAATGTAAGATGTTCGGTGGTAGCTCACATAATTTCCTACTGGTTTTAGATTGAGTAGTGGCCCTCTTCTTGTACTCACATATTGCACATACCTGCACACAGGTTAATCCCCTTGATGCTCTTGTTAGCAGTAGCAACATTATGAGCCACTACTATTTTTCTGCAAGTTGACTATGTTGATTGTGACTATTAGTTGACTATGTCAGAACTTCTGATAATGTTGTATGGGTTGCAGAATTTCTTAGATTTCCAGCACTTTGGATTGGGGTGCCCCTCTTTGGCATTAAAAATTCTTATCAAGCATCTGTTCTGGTAATGCCTGGATTCAGATCTGGGTCTGAATTCACCCACAATCATCTAGAACCCATTTCTTCAAATGAAAATAATGGAGAGCACATAGTTCAAAATCTGTCCCACATCCTTGGATGGCAGAACGCACCGTGGCTGGGGCAGAGTTTTGTTCCTTAGAATATATCACACTTCCACTGGCATGAATCAAGTTTCCCCTCATGCCTAAAGGTAGAATCAACCGTGCCATTCTCTAGTAGCTAAATTAATAAGAAATATTAGACAGCCTTCTCTTACGACCTTGGAAAACTTGTATTTCATATTGATTGAAAATACTTCATTAAGTCATTTAACTCCAGTGTCTCCATCAGTAATCACTTAAACTGAGGCTTACAATAAAGATCAGATGAGAAATAATGACAACGGTCAACTGGGATGAAGCAGTGAAGTTCTAATCTCACAGGCTTTGTGAAACGTTCCACCCTCCTGGCTAACATATCCATACAATCCTAACAGCTATTGTTATTACTGTGTTTGAATAAAGAATCGGGTCCACTTTTTCTCTGGATATTCCTAAAGAAGTCTGTCTTTATCAGAGGAAGTTCTGATACAGTCATAACTGGTGGGCAAACTGCTGTCTTTAAAAGAATTAACCAAGGATCTGCTAGAGTTTTCATCTTTGAAAAAGGAGACAGAACAATAAATCAATTTCTGGAGCTAAGTCATGAAAAAAACTGATGTATAATTGCCCAGTCTTTTTCTTTAATATGTACCACTAAAATTTCAATTCCAGAACAGATGCTTTCTATCTTAAATCACTAATAATATTTCTCATTTGTGCAAGACTTAAGGGATAAAATTATTTTTGTAGTTGGCAATTTCCTTAAACTCCTTTGTATTGGTGTTCAGAAACAATTAGCGCTCCTTAATGGAGCAAGAGTAATTATTTGAGTTTTTAACAATTGCACAGTGAATCATTGCAAGAGACCTTGGGTTTAGGGGCCTGTTAATCTCCAACTCTCTGTTTAACCCTCCAGGCTAAGCTGAAAACTTAGCTTCCACATATTCTATTTTTTTCTTTCTTTTGCAATAAAAATTATTATGGATATACAGGTCTCACAAGTAAGATGGAAAACCCAAATAAGTTGTTATTTTAATTATTTATATCTTAGAACGTATAAGACTGTTGAGCTATATTAAAGTCCTGTAGGCCATCTTCTCAAAAAGAGGGACCTGAATTTTACTTAATTAATACCTTCAGGAAGTGCTAGTATGGGTATCAACAACCGTATGTACCAGTCAAGTCACCAAATTAACCCTGTTGGTGGATGTAAGTAAGCAACAACTTTTTGTTAGTACAACCCACTTTCAGAACAAGTATTTAGAATGATTATTAGCATCTGATTGATGTAGGAAAAATCCTATTTTAACTGACGCTAAAGTATGTAAGCTCTTTTCCTGCAAAGCACAGTGCTCTGCCCAGTGCTAAAGTTATGCTTTCATCTGGTTATCTTTCAAGGCAACCTGGGTGGTCACAAAAAGCACTTGACATCTTGATGCACTTCAGCAGTTTTACATATACACAAACTTTGTAGAAAAATAAATTTGTCATTCGTCACCACATATGTTGATCTGAGGAGTGAGGTTCCTGTGGCTATAGCTCCTGTGCTGCTCAGCTCTTTCTCATTCTCTCCCTCTCTCTGCTTCCTCTTCTTTCTCCCTTTTCCCTCTTTCACTTTTTCCAATTAAACAAATTGTTTCCTCAGAAACACAGAATTTCACAAAACAACGATGAGGGACTTGCTCTGCAGAATATGCTAATCATTTGCACTAGCTACAAACTCACGTCAAAAAAACTCTTTGTGCTGACTTCTTATACGGGCCAAACATTTAGAATATCTAATCTGTTATCGCTGTTCAGCAGGCAGTCTTGGCAACTGTGATCTATTCTGCTTTGCTTTGGGGAACGTGATAAAGAGCAAGAAACAGCTGGTTTAAGAAAGCCTTAGAAACATCTCTTAGTTTATAAAGAAAATAATAATATTTTCATATTTGAATGGGTTGAGATACATGTTAAACCACAGTAAAGGGAAAAAGTAAGTCAATTCAAAATGTTTTCTCAAGTCAATAAAAATACGCTGCAAAAAATCCCTGCGCTCTTGGGATTTCAGAGAAAACAAGTACACACTGTACACATGCAATTAAAAAACCCTCATCCAAATCTCATCCACTTAAACTATCCCCTTTACTCAAATATGTTTATATTATATTACAGAGTTGTGTTCATATGTCAAAAATGACTATTCACAAATTCATTTTTCATATCATTATCAACTGTTTTTTCCAGTCTGTGTTGCTAGTAAAAAAAAGAAAACATAACCAGTTCAATTATTTTCTCCTGTGTGGCATTATTTATAAGTAGTGTTTGGACAGGGAAAAAAGCATAGTTTAAAAATGACAGTCTTAAACATATAAATAGTTTACTACTGAGAATACCAAAGATGTTATTTAATATAAGGGTGCATTAAGACAGTATTTCTAAAAGAACCATCTTCTGTGGTTATTTTGTTGATATAGTTACAAGTGATAGCACACATTTGGTGACTGCTTAGACAACACAGGTCAAATTCTGGTTTTGGTTATGTCCAGCTAACTCTACTGACTATAGTGAGGAAGTGTTAGGTTAGTTAAGAATTTGGTTGTTAACAGCATGTTGGAAGTGATTCAGAGATCACAGAAGTCTATCGAATGGCTTCCTTTGATTTCAATGGGCTTCAAACCCTGTGGAAAAAACATCAGTTTCTAGGGTAACAAAACCAGAAAAAACACTTTACTCATCAGCTTTTAGAGTCTACAGCAAACAGCCAGCATCCTTTATTTCTTGCATTTTAAAGCTATTGATCATTTAGAATAGCCTTTTGGATGCCCAGCTGCTTGTTTACATGATTTGAATGAGCATGCTAATGTTTCAGCAAAGGTAATAGTTTCAGGTGCCTTTGCCAACAAATAATCCTGGGTTTCATGGAGGGTTTAATAGAAGGGTGGCGAGAAAGTGCTCAAAATATTTCCCTCACTACACTACACAACCATGGTGAAGACCCTGAGACATTCTGTCTTTCCTTGGGCAAACCCCCCTGGATATCAACAGGGATTTTACCTAGTGAAGAGCTGGATCTGTAACTGCTCAGGCAACATCAACATTTCAAAGCAGACATCCTTTAGCCCCATATTTTTCAATTGGTTTTACCTGGTATGTGACCTCTGCAAGTATAATAGAATTCTTTACAATAGTCTTTGCACAGGTAGGGAAGAGTTAGTTCTCTCTCGGGTGTTTCCCCCTTCTCAGGTGAGTGGAATAGGTTCTGAGCATGAGGTGAGCAGTGTGCACATTTGATTTCCTCCAGTAGCTTCGCACATTCTGTGTTGTTGGTAACAGAAAGTATCTGCAAGCCACAAACCAGAAACAAATAAGCATATGACCTGTTTCCCCATCCTACACAAAAAAAAAATTGCATGATCTAATGTAATAAATAATGCTAGTGGAACCATACAGTTAGTATAAATGCATCATGTTTCATGTCACTGTTCCGGAAGTGCAGAAATTATTACTATTGAATGTGCAATATGTCATTAGTACAGTGAGATTTTAAGCGCTTGCTTCTCTCTCCCAGATAAGAATAACAGTACTCGAGTTATTTTATGGACTCATGCCTGCAATCTCTTAATCATGTAGGCAGTCTCTGAACTAGAGGGATCATTTACATAAGGAGAAGCTACAGCAGCAGGCCTTCTACCCACTTCTCTTATGAGAAATACTTAAAAACCTAACTTGTAAAGTGACCTGTCCAAGCATTTAAAGACTAAAACTCCTACCATCAAAACACATCAGGAAAACTACATCGTGGTCTTTTCTAAATAGGTGTATCTTGAACAATACCCCGGTCTGGCTACTGAAATGGCTGCTGTGGAGTTCAGCAGGTGCCTTGGCTTCTTCACATTTTAAATCCTGCTCTGCTTTTTGCTTTCTCTGAGGCAAACTACTTGGAGGTAGGAAAAGCTGCATGTTTTCAGACATTTCACTTTGTAAGTGAAAAAGTAGAATTTTTAACATCTTGTTTGTCTGAATATCGAAACAGTAACTTTGTCCTGAAAAAAAGAGCATATATTATGCATAGTAGTTGAAGGAGCACGAAACCACGATTGATGATGTGTTTAAGTAAACACAGGAGCCTAAGGAGCGCAATGTCATCAAATCGTGAAAAATAATGGAAAACAGCATAGTCGTCTTTATTAGTCTTTGAATACAGTGCACTTTGTTAATCTATTGTTAACCACATTGATTGTTTTTTGATCATTCATCCCAATGGTGGGTAGTGGGAAATGTGTTCTCAGTTGAGAGGGACTGAATCTGATCCAATGCAAAAACAAAACTCAGGTTCTTTCTGCTATTTGTTTAATGCAGTTTTAAACAAAGACTGTAAGACACTTCTATTAAGAAATATTAATGCAGTAAATATTCGCATTTTGTAAAATTTGTAAATATTTGTAAACAGCACATTTGAAAACAGTGACACCGTTTTGCTAAAGTTCGTATCTCTGAGTTGATTTGTAGAAGGACTTTTGAATGTCATTCCCTTGCAACATAACATTGTAGGGAATTGCCTAAATTGCTTTTGATAAAATAAGTTATTCAATGCATGAGGACTCTTCATATGTTTGAGTAGAGCTGTCTTATAGGTCGGCTCTCTTCTAGGATGCAGTACTTCGATAACACAGTTCTGAACTCAGCATTTTATTTATGGACCATAATTACATAAACCTCAAACAAGAGAAATGCACTCTCCATTGTTTTGAAGAGATAGATATTCAAAATATTACACAATATATGGCCTGTACAGTTACACAAAATCCTATTTAAAGGAACCTTAATTTAGAAGATGAACCGTTTCCAGGAAGATTTAGTCTTACCATATATACATTGTCCAAAGGCCATCTGAAACATGTACTAAAGTTTAGCAGCGTAAGCTGAGCCACTGATAAGAAGAACACTGTTTGGCTTCTACACTTATTCTGGAAGAGCTGCCATTGGCTTCTAAACCGATTTCTCCAGATTTGCCAGGATTGTTAAATGCATTAAATGTTCTGTTCTTTAGACTATCTGTCCTCAGACTATCCTTGGCTTCATAACACCTGCAATTAAGTAATGTGACTAACATCTGGCACATATGGTTTAGTATCTCTCTTCAGACCCTTCTTGGGAATATAATTGTCTCGTATCTTCTTTTGGAAAGGGTTTCCCTACCTTTGTTTTATTTTTAAACCTTGAAGACAGTAATCGATTAATTGCATGTTGCATGTATGGCAAAAGGTTTGCATTGGTCCTGAATTCTTCGGGGAATTCTTTTCCACAGTGGCAGCCCCTTCTCTCCTGAAAAGGTTTAGACTCTTCTTGGTAGACTGCTCATTTGGGCATAGCAGCAGAACTGTTAACCTTAATCTTCCTTCTTGAATTTCAGATGTTCTAGATATGGTAGATCTGAAGGAAAATGCCTTGAAGGCAAGAACTAAAAATGTAATGATAACCAAAGTATAACCAAAATACACAATAATAAAACGTTGAACTTAATACTGCCTAGGATTGCAATGCAGGTAGTAGAGATCAGACTTTACATGCTTGCAGTAGTTGACACTGCTGAGGCAATCCTCTGCATTAGCTGGACTTTCTTAAGGGACGATGGCATCCTGACCTTGTTACTTTGCGTTACTGTGGTTCTGATGCTGTGGCCTGTATAATTCAGTCATGTCACTGTCTGCCAAATAGAACAAAGCCTGAAGC